>NC_137259.1:19442593-19746702 GCF_965637545.1 Phallusia mammillata
TTTGGTTTGGGAGACTTCACTGACCTTGATACGATTGTTGGAACTCTGCAAAGTTCGATTGAAAGCATTCTAGAAGGTTTGATAGCAAACAGTATGTGGATTTGTGACGACATAAACGTGATATGTTTTGTGTTTGTTAACAGGTGGATCGACAATGAACAACACAAACGAACTGCAACAAGCAGAAACGGGATTGTCTGGAGTATACGGACAGGTTGTCTGTGTGTGTGTTTGTTTGTGTGTTGTGTTTATGTGCTGTGTGTTTGTGGGCGACATGTTGCTGAGAGTGCGATTGGGTTTTTTCAACAGGGGTGGTTTCTTTCCCTATTTACCACAGCTTAGATGAATTGAAAGTTAGCTAGAATAAGCAAGATCACAGTAGTCGTAAGTTTAGATAAGATTCACCTTTATTTAAAGATAGGTGAAGTCAAGGGTAATTACAAAATTTCTAAAAAGGTAAGAGTATTGTTTAAATCTTTGTTCTTATGAAGTAAGTTTTCAGTTACACTAATGTTTGTCTTGTAAAAATCAAAATTTATCGATTATAATCGGATAATTATCCGCCTAATTAATTTATTTATATTTGACAAACAAATTTGTTTTCATTTTAGTTTCGGTGCTGCACCGTTGGGTGAATTCCAATCAAATGAGGATTAAAATGGCGGGAATTTAAGAAAAATAAAAACAAAATTTTCTTTTTCAAGTAATAGATGTCTAAAAACTTTCCGCTTTAGGCAAAGTATCGTGGCTTTTTTAAGTAAATTGTTGAAATGGAAATGCATGAAAAATGTTGTGAAATAAAATCTTTGGCTCTGCAACTAATCGATGAAAATTTGAGGCTGGATGATTTGCTCAAAGAAATCGAAAATATCGTGAGTTTAAAATTACTGAAAAACTTAAATTTTGTTGGTCTTGAAATCCTGAAACGTAGAGTGACTTTTTTAGATTTTCCAGTTAAGCAAAAAGTAAAGTTTATAAAATATGCCTGGGAACAACACTATATTTATTAAATTTAAATCTTGTGTTTGTTAAATTTAAAACAATTGCATGTTTTTTTAGGATGAAGAAAAACAAGATACAAAGTGTTTTGGTAACTTCATTTTGCGTTGATTATTTTTTTACAATTTACATATAAACAGACTACAGAGCTGTTTGCCAGAGTGGCAGTGCCAGTGCACAGAGCATACTTGTTAAATTTGCTCACAGAGCTAGCTGATTTTCTTTTTGTGCTTAATTCAATTTTTGCAAACTTTACTTACCAGAAATATCTGCTAACTCTTTTTCATGATGATTTTTTTACCAGACAAACATACAAAGTCTTCGTTACAAGAATATATCGAACTTTACTCAAAAACATTTGGCGTGGACAGTCGTAAAGCTTCGTTCAATATTCTGCTTCAACAACTTAACAAAGTTTCTTCCACTTTCGTGGTTATTTTGAAAGGAACCGAAAAGGTTTGGAGTTTACATATACTGTTAGAATGCTGGTAATACATATTCAACATTGCTTGTATTCGTTTGTAAAACTTGAATTGTGTTTAGGATTTTTTCTCAGCATTGTTGGAAGCTGTTATTTCAAATCTACATGGATTTGAAATTCTAAGTGGGATTACTGATATTAAGGTGTGCTGCATTTCATTTGTTTTTGAGTGTTTTATGTTTTTTAAGCCAAAAGATGTAAAACCTTTTGCTTAAAGTCATACGCTAGTTTGACCTTGTGAGAGTGGACAGGTTTGTTTATGAGTTTGTCATCTTAACAGCACGCTCAACAAATCTTGATGTAAATTTAAATCCACAAATTCTCAAATTAAAGTGGAAAGAAAAGCATTTCTCAGATTCTACGTTTTCAACTTGTAATATTTTTGTTTGTTTTCAACAGCATTCGTTTCCTCTCGATGTTTTGATGTTACTGATCCAATCTCACATTCTGACTTTGCAAGATTATTTGAAACTGTTAGTAATATTAATATCATATGTTTCTTATGTTGGTATGCCTGTTAAATTTTGCAGTACGTTTCAGGCATTATGTGCAGCTACATCACTTTGTGTGTAGGAATTAGATAGGTATAAAATATTTTGTCTGAAGGCTCGTTGGAAAGAGATCATTAATGAGCGAGTTCGTTGCCGCTTTACAAGAAACATGTTTCACTTCCGATGAAATTCATTTGGAAATTGTCTCAGGTGGGCCATGGTGTACATGCATCACATTATTTGTCGCAAATCCTATAACTTGGTAAAATTTAATTTTGTTTGCTTCAGAAATTATTTGCAACATTATGTCGACATCATCCGACCAATCTTCATCCAAAGCTGTTACCAAGGTAAAGTAAAAAAAAGTTATTGAAGAATTGTAGATCGAAACATTTAGTTACAAATGTTTGAAATTTCAGGTTTGCCAGTATATTCTGCATAAAGTTATCAAAAGTAGGTTAAATATTTTACTTCATTATAAGTTTGTGTTTATAATTTTTAATGATTTTCTGTGAAACAGACTATTTGGAAAAACAAATGACAAACACCAAACAACAAGTTTCCAGTTTAAGGTAAAATAAAGAACATAAATTAAAACCAACATTGAAGTGTCAGCACTGTTTTCCATTTCCAGTCTCTTCCAATCAATCCGAATTAGTTTACAAGAAGACGTTGCACAAAGTTGTTTCAGTCAGCAGGTGGCGCTATGGATCACCAACGAACCTATTTTGAAGGGTTTGTGACAAACACTCAACAACTGATAGACTTATATAAGCTGTTGCTGCCAGGCATATTATCATGTTTCTAGAGCTCTTCTGGCAAATGTAATTTTATTCCGACGTTTCGACGTCCTGATGAAGGCGACCTGTATAGGACGTCGAAACGTTGGAATAAAATTACATTTGCCAGAAGAGCTTTATAAACTTGAACTGATACACTTAGTAAATCTTTTCTTATTAATGAAAATTCTTTTAAGTAAAGCAACTGTGACAATTCAGGGTCATTAAAATCAGATCAAGAAAATTCTGCATGAAAACCAATAAATCGGTCGCTGTGTTAACTGAAAGACTTTTAATAACAATTTCTCTAATTTTTACTTTAGTTTCTGACGCAGTGAAACAACAACAAAACTGGAAATCTTGCAAATTCCCTCAAATATTTGTTGAAGAAATCAAGCAGGTATCCAATTGGTTTTCAATATTTGTTTACAAAAGTTATAGTTTTTCTTTTCTTCTAGATGTTGTTGGTTATTGGTTTGGAAGAATCTGTTGCATTGATCAGAAAAACTTTGGCTAAGAAGGAGGTGGGAATTTTTTGTATGTTGCAAAATATATACATCAAAAAAACATTTATTTTTGTATTAATTTTAAAACAAGACATAAAAAAGGTACATAACAGTACAAAAACACAATGCCACAGAATCAGTGCACAAAACTTACAAAAATATTCAACAATAAGTTTTGAAATGTCATGCCTGTCACTTTCAGGTCAACTGGAAGAATCTCCTTGTTTTCGTTTCATGTCTCACAGTTTGTTTAAAAAATGCATCAGCGTGTATTGAAGGTATATATCACCCCAAGCATTACATGGCGATGTACAGATAATAATACTTGTGGTTTTTTCCATCAGATTTGATTAAGGATGAAATTCGAATCGGACTCAGTTCATTACGTCTCGATAATCTTGTTGTCGGAATTTTATTTGCCAGACAATGTTCATTGGAAGGTTCACATTTGTTTCCACCCTACTCAACAATATTCCAGGTATAGGTTGTCATGTTGACCTAAATTTTATGAATCCTGATAAATTGATTCTAAAATTTTATGGTCGTTTTTTTATGAAAATGATTTTAAGTGTGAAATGGAATGAGTTCGAAGTGAAGGTGTTTGCAACAGCAGATTACCCTGACTGGTTTGCAATTTGCTACTTTTTCTATCACTTTTTCTATCCTGTATATATTCTTTACCAGTTTCATGAAATGAACATTTTATGTGGTTCAAACTTTATTTGTTGCAGAGACATTTCGGGCACACAGACCCGGGGATTCCCCCTCCCCAGTACAGATTTCTCTTGAAATTTTTCACTGATATTCTTCCGTGTGAACAAGCTGAGTTTCTTAGGGTAAGTTTGAAACCAAGCTCAACTAACAAGAAAAAACAAACAGTTTTTTTCATTCAAAATAGCTTACTTTAATTTTTCAACGTTGTTACATGTGTATTACAATCAGGGTTACCACCATTAATGCTTGTTGCAATTAGGCGGCTGCTATTCTGTTATAATATGTCAAATTTAAATTGCCATCTGCTCTCAATAGTTTATGCTTGTAATAAGGTATGGCCGACTCCATCTTCAGCAGTAATTCACAACCATTTTGCTCTGATTTACCCATTGCTGATTTCACCAGTAACATTTACCCCAATTTTCTTTAATCTTCGGGTTTTCCATAACTTTTGCTTGTTGGATTTTCTCACAAAGCTTGTTTAAGTAATCCATGGTTGTGGACATGTGATCAACACATCAGACTGTAACCCTCCACTTCTGTACATAACTCAGCATATTAATGTTTTTTGTCACTAAACCATTGATAATATTATTACAGGTTCATGTCATGAAACCTCCTCACCCGTGCAATTCAGCTTGTCGTGAAATATTGCAGGAATATTTAATGTTAGCTCGAACCCGACTCTCCGATATGAAACCAAGCAGTTCCATAAAACAAACTGATGCAAGCACTCTGCAAGAGGTATTATGTATGTATGTTATTATATTTAGCATCGAATCACATGGCTTGGTTGATTGGCCAGAACTAGTTGTTTAGTGTACATGGCTTTCACGCTGTTTTTGACAAAATGTTTTTAAATCTATTCAAGCACTGAACAATTAAAACATGGAAAACTTTGTTTGTTTTTATGTTGTAAACTATTTGGGTTTACTTTTCTTGTTGAAGTAATTTGTTTTGTATCTTGAAACTATAATAATGTACAATGCCAAATTTTTAGGTAGTTGCTGCTGTAAAATTGTTTGAAACTTCAGGAAAAATTCCACCCATGATAATGGAAATGAGGTAATAAGATAATTTATTGCTGCATTAACAGGCCTTATTTCTTTAAATAAACTTGAATTGTTGTAGTATGTTCAAGAAATCCCACTACTACGAAGAATTCCTTCCTGCATTGTTAGAAGCTCGACCTGTAAGTTGATTTTATATTTGTGATAATTTTAGGGGGAAATATTTTATGCGATATTTAATATTTTCAGCTTCCCGATAAAGAGGACTCCAAAATGAAACTCATTTCTGCACTTTTCAAGTAAACTTATTGTTTTTATATTTTCCAACCACTAATTTGTTGGTTTTAACTTTATTTCTTTGGTTTCAGACAAGGAAGGATTGGAAAGTTGCTTCACAACAAATATTTGGAAGATTGCAAAGCAGAATCTGAGAAGCTGCTTCAAGGTGAGTTGAAAGAAAAATATGAGTTGAGTTACATTGATTTTCACAATCTTCACAACTTGTTTGTTACTTTGATTAATGTTTAGATGTCATTATGATGGATGAAGAAGACGGATTCAAAAGTTTTGATGAAAAACTGGAAACTTTAAAGAATTTGGTCGAAAACTTTATACAATCACAAGCAGAAGGTCTGAAATTTTGTTTTTGGGGTCAAAAGCTCGTTTTGTTTGCCGTTAAAGTACAATGATGACTTAATTTAAGGATGTAATTCACACATAAAACTTAAAATGTCCATCCTATTCTTCAGATTGTGACTTGGCCCAAGAAATTCATCGCTGTGTTTCAAATTTACTCGAGGATCTGGGAAACCCCCAAAACAGTGACATTTTGGAGGAAGTGGATCTCACAAGTTTGGAGCCGACAACATCACAGATTGCTAAGGTACAACACCCAATTATCCTGGAAATATAAACACATTTACACTTGCATCTAATGCAGGGTTACTTGGTGCAATGTTTTTGGTATTGGAACTATGTCATGGTCAATTTTTGAAACATCTGTGATGCCCTTGTGTTCTCACTCTATAATAATATTCATCAGCCCAGGATGTCTTATGGTTCAGTGATGGTCAGAATTGACCAAAACCTAAACAAAAGTGATAAAAGTTGTTAAAAGTTCTTAGCAACAAGATACATGCCTGTATGTGAGCGTAAAAACATCACAACATTGCGACAGTTAATATTGTCATGAATTAAATGCCAGGTTGACAATAGAAACTCTCGAAATGTTGGGATATTTTATCCTGAACTTGTATATTTTGCTCAGAATATTTAGAAACGCATGTTGTGTTCCTAAGTTTGTCAAAAGTTGTTTTTTCATCTTGCAAGCAACTTACCTCCATTAATATTTTGTTATTATTTCTCTTTAGATCGCAGACTGTTTGTTTGAAGGCCTGACCTTGATATCAAATCATTCAAATCAATTCAAAAATGTGAAGAAATTATCTGTGGTGCTGGGTAATTTCCCTGTGTTAAAACTCGCTCTGTGTCAGAAATCTATGAACATTTGTTCACAGGTAAAATGCCCAAGTTTAACATATTGTTTTTGTCCATATTTTTTTCTGTCTAACGCTGGTTTGTTCCATGCATTTGGTTAAGAAAAGGTTTCTCATTTAGTTGCGATTTTCTAATTTTCTGTGAACTTTATCGTTGCTGGCCTAATAAAGTGGTTGAAACATCGGTTACATTGTTGGAATATTCTAAACAAATAGGATTTATCTGCTATGTTAATATCCAAAATATTTAAGTTTGTTTTTACTTTCAGCCATTAAAGTCATTGGCCGGTGTTGCATTGTTTGTCATTGGAACTGTCCTCGACTCTGATTGGTCGGTTATTTATTATCCTAACCAATCTGATCTTGCGATTCGAAGCTGTCACATGACGTATTCAAGGAATCAGTGCGAAGTAAGTAATCATTATCTTAATTCTTCATTGTCAAGTTCAGCAGTTCCCAACCTTTCTGGTGCCGCGACCCCTTAAAACATTTTCCAAGTTGCGGTGACCCCACGCATAGGCGCCGAGTTTTACAAAAATGCAAGGTGGTGGATTTAAATTATGACGTCACTAATGCGTGCAGCCAAACGAGCTCCAACTCAAAGCCCAATATACTTTTAATAAAAAGCAAAGTTCGTTAATTTTAACAAAAAATTGTTTTTAAAATAATATTGATTTGGAACAATTCGCTTTAACGTTTTTTTGGTTTAACAATGTTTAGAAACAGTTTCGTCAAGTCGTTGCTTTTGTATCACCCAAAGTGACCATTTATTACAGAACAATCGCATTCTACACCATAGTGGCTAATCATTCACTTCCAACAATTGTGTGTTTGACGTCATACAAGTAATGCACCAACCAAACTAGTTGCTTTTTCGTCAGCACGCTTGTTCAAAAGCAAAACTGTTCCCAAATTTGTTCAGATTTTACAGTGTTTCGTAAGATACTGATACAAACAAACCCAAATATCCAAGGTGTTCGCCACCACCCATGCAACCACCGCCTATACGGCGCCTATGACCCCAGGGATAAAATTAGTAGGCTATACATTAAAATTGACTTCTAAATACCGAAAATTTATTTCTCACTATACTTTCTTTTCCTAATACTTGTCTTTCGATGCATCATTGACAGCCTGAAATTTTACAAATTAAATTTTAGTTCTGTTGACTATTAAGTTGGAGGATAGTGATATTATTGCGAGAATACAAAACAAGTTGGCAGGTTCGTACTTGATGATTATGTGAATGCAGTATTATTACGTAATACAAGGCAATAATTAGCATTTTGTGAAAACAATTAAGTCTTCGAAAATTAAAGATCCACCCCAGATATAGTTACTAGTTTACATACTTTAACAAACAATGAAGGGAAGGAATGTGGTGTCCAGTTCTTTTGTTTTTTATTTGTTAAATTAGTCTATGGCCTAAAATGAGTTGGGAGCCATTGCCTTAGGCGACCCCAGGCAAATTGTCAGGCGACCCCAGTTGGGGTCGTGACCCACAGGTTGGGGACCGCTGACCTAGTTGTTTTTGCATTGTTGCATTTCAAAGAGCAGTTTTTCCTTTCATTGTAAAAGTGATTTATTTCTCTTTTTTAGGACTTAGCTTCAAACTTTCTGTAAAATTCTGTTGAAATTAAACTTTAAAATTTATTTTGCAGCAGAAAACTTCTCTTGTGTCTGACTTATGCACAGCAGTCATCCATTCCCTGCCATATTACTCCGACTCATCCAGTTTTGTTTGTGCCGCAAATTTTCAAAATCAATTTGTGGAACTTGTTCGAAATTTATCTTTATTAGAAGACCCACGATTTGAAAAAGTTCTTCAATTAAGTTTTAAAAATTTGCAATTTTTCTTGATGCGATTGTCAGCATTAAGTGGTCATGGTAAGATTGGAAATAGTTAATAAGTTGTATTTTTAAAAGACAATTTATTAAAATATTACTGCTGTTGATTTGTGTGATAAAAGTAAATAAAAATGTTAAATATGTGAGCAACTTATTGCTGTGTTTTTAAGATTCAACTCACAATAAGAGACAGAAATTTGAGAATGCAGGTATCACTTTGAAATTGTTCAAACATTTTCACATTTTACTGGTTTTGATATTTTTGCAGAAGATTTTCAGGAATTACTGCAAGTTACCACAAACAACTGCAATCTACTTCGGAAGGAGCTGAAAAATCTGAAAACATTTTCAGTAAGTTTATACATGAGACATGTTTGCCTTCAAATTTTAATCCAACATTTCTTCCTGTTTTCCATAGATTCAGGAGTTTATGATCCGAGAAGTTTTTGTCGAAACCATCAATGACTTTCTGCGACCTTGGTGAGGTTATCATGAAATAAATTTATAATCTTTGAAGTTATAAACCAACTTTTAATGTTTTTAGTGAAAAATCGGAATTATACTGTGAAGTATTTTTTGGCACAAAACCAACTTTGGAAAATCTTCAGGATTGCGTTCATTTGATTTTCAACAACTGGAAAAAAATGTTTGTTGACAAAGATATGGAGGTTGGATATTGATTCGAATTTTTACTTGTTTCGGCTTTCCGTGATATTTTTCTGTTTTTTAGATTTGTTGCCCAGTTTTCAAATATTTCTGTGACAACTTATTACCACTAGTGGGCACTATGAATCACTCGGGAAGTGCAAATTGGTTGATTAATTTGCTTTTGTCGAGACAGAAATTCATCAGACAAACGTTTCAAGGTAATTTAATGTCACAAAAAACTTTAAAACCCGTTTTCCGGCAAACTTACACATTATTGCAGAAAAAACTTTGGTGCAATCGAATCTTATTCATGAATTTTCAAAACAAAGTTGTCGGTTGCTACTGCACCTGCCCTGTAATTTTCTATTCACATCAAGTTCCTATCAATCTGACCCTACTTACCTGGTAAGTTTTATTTATTTTGTGTTGTACATTGATTTTACAAGACTGTTTTTTCAGATTTCCCAACTCCAGATTTTCCTGAGAGAATTTTTCAGTCCAATATTTTGGTCGGATTTCACAAAAAACTTTCATCGATTGTCGAAACAGCTCACCGCTCATCTTTTGCTGGGTTATTTACAACAGGTAAAATTATCTAAGTAGTATTTTTATATTAGCAACAAAAATGGAAAAGTTGTAAGTTTTAGTTCTTTGGTGTCGCTATGTTCACCATACATAACAAACTCATCTTAAGTCAACCAACAAGGTGTATTAAAAATTGTCTGCCGACAGTTCACACTGTATCAACACATAAGATCTCATCAGTGCAGCTGGTGACAAGAGATCGGCCGCATTGGCTAGTGTAGCCTTTCAACAGCACTCCAGTTTGTTGGGAGCAACAGGGTAAAAACCCATACCTCACCTAGTCTGTGCGATGCCACAACTGGGCATACAGTCGATCTCTTCTCACCAGCTGCAGCTTATTTGACCTCATAGGTTGAAACAGTGTGCAGCAGCTTGTTATGTGTTGGCTCGATGCTATAATATTAAAAGTAGCTTAAACACTGTGAAAATAATAAACAAATATACAACCGACTTTGGTGGTTGTGTTATGACAACTTTCTGTGGGGTGTGAATATTTTTTATGAAGCGATGTGAATATTTTGTTTAGATTGAACCCACTGTGGAACTGAGTGTGAACAACTTTGTGGAGATTCCACAACTATTACTTTCACTTCTGATTCACTGGGAAAGTTTGAAACAAATTCAATTTATTTTGAAACAGAGGTTGGTTTTAAACTTTAATTGTTTGTGATCTGCATCAGAATATGTTGTCACAAACTGTTTGAAATTATGTTACCAGATTTACTTATTGTAAGGTGAACATAAATTCATAACTGGGATCAGCCCTGAAGCGTCTATGCAGACCAGCGATCACGGCACACTCATATATAAATCACAGCCTTCAATGGGCCTGGCGTACTGTGATTTACTTATTGTAACTCGCATTTTGCCATGTGAGGTACTATTGTTGCAATAACACTTCTTTATGTTGCTACATGGTACAACAATTTGTCATGTACCCAGCAGAGTGTATGTTGACGTGTAAACCCAACATAAAAAATAATTTTAAAAGCGAAATGAAAATGACATAAAAATGTAAGCCGCCCTCGATAACAAGCTGTCCTTGACTGTAAACCGCACAAACTGTGGGGTGAAAAGCATCTTAAGCTTACAATCGAATAAATGCTGTAGCTAACAACTCAATAAAATTTTGTATTTAAAACAAGAAAACTTATAACTGACTCTTGTATATTTAACTGCAAATTATAATATTTAGATGTAAATTGATAAAGCTTGCTGAATTTTATTTATTTATAGACATTCACATTTGCACGAAGTTTTATCAAAAGTCAGTGACACCAAAACATGGGCGAACTTATCCCAGCTGTTTGTTGATTGTGATGATGACAAATTTTGTTTCATCTATTTAACATCGATTGTTTGTCAAGTCTTGCGGAACAACACTTGTGACATCACAATCTTAAAAAGAACTCTGTCAGAACTAAAGAATGATTTTAAAAAGGTTTGGTTGAAAATTTGAATGAAAAATTTGAAATCAGTTTTTATAATTTTTTTCTGCAGGTTTATCTTCATTTTCTGTCAAGTTTGGTTTTCGTGATCGCAGCTCATGAGAAATATTCACATGATCATGAGATTAGTGAAACTGTCTCATGTGTTTTTCAACTTGCCACCTCTCTACTGACACCTAGCCAATTTGTGTCTTTCATCCAATCAACAAATCATGAATATTCAGATATTTTTCCTGAAGGGACAGAAAATTTTAAACCATCATCTGTTATAAGGTGCTGGTCGTTGTATTGTTTATGAGTTTTAAAAAAATACTAAAAATAAACTGTAAAAGCATCATGCCAATAAATGATAAGCTGCAGACAGCGCACACTGTTTCAACCTATATGGTCAAATGTTACTCACCACAAACTGGAGTGCCATTTGATGGCTATACTAGGCAATTCGGTCTATCTATTGTCACCAGCTGCACTGATGAGACCTTATAGGTTGAAACAGTTTGTACTGTCTGCAGCTTACTAAAAAAATACTGTTTGTAACTATAACATGTCAATGTGTTTTCAATGTTGTTTTACTTTGCAGATTACTTTCCAAGTCACAAATTCATGATGAGATATTAAAGCAACCTGAATTTTTACAAAGTTTGGTAAAAATGCATCAGAACTGTTCCAGTGAATATTTGGTGACAAACTGTTGGAAATCCACATATTTTGTTTCTTACTTATTTTTCTTGTTTTATTTCAGGAGTTTTGCAGAGATGACTGGTCCAGGTTATTGGTGAAAGTTTGCAGTAAATCTCCGACACTTTCCCTCAAACACACTTTACAGGTTCGACACAAATTAAATGAGATTGTTGCAAATTAAGGTTGTTGTGCGGAGAATCTAAGGTTGTTAATGAAAAAGTTAACAAGAAAAATTAGAGCGAACTGACTGCACTAAGATAACTGTGACAAACTGTAAGAGTGTATGTAAAATTTAATAATGCAAACATTACAGAAAAAATAATGCTTAAACAAAACACCACACAAGAAAGACTTACTTTTCAGCAAAAAAATCTTCGAGTAAACGTACCATGCAGCCCCTATTTTTAGCTAATCGATTTTTTCTTTCATATAACGTGATTATTTATAGTGAGGAGTTAACGTGTTGTTTTAACCCGTAAATAAAAACGTGAAAAAAATAATAATAACGGTGACGAAAACGTTTCAAGAAAAAAAGGTTATATGAAAGTAATGGGATTGGGGCGTGTAACAAGGACGTTGGCTATTTTACAAAAGAAAATAATTAGTAAAACAATAAGTAATTAAATCACGTATGTAAAGGTTTGGTATACGCATTAAAACTCGAAATATGACGAATGCATCGCTACGAAATGAATCTCTAAATTTTAAGACGTTGATATGTTTATTTATCGACTAAATCAACTGCCAAAATACTCATCAATAATTTTAACTGCAAGTGAGTCCAAAGTTAACTATTAATGGCGACTGGGGATTTGTTGTGTGTTCTTCCTTCCGGCGCTTGAAACTATCCGGCAGGGCTTCTTTCGGTGGTTTCTTTTCCTGTCGAACCCCACCCTCTTTCCTTAACACGGGTGGTTAGATTCTAGGGCCCCCGCGACTGGTCCCACCATCGTTTCCCCCCCAGTCGTGTTATACTCACTCTGCGCCACACTCACTTTCTTGTGAGCACCCGACACATAACGCCTTATAATACGGTGTAGCTGCAGCGCGTTCAACTACTATCCACCAATTGTGACCGACACTTTTTTGCGCTTCATAACGTCTTAACGTTGCGCAGCTATTTTCCGGCTTGGTGATTGTTTTTAGTGCAATTGTGTCGCTATGTTGTCTTTCACCAAGCGAAATAAACCCAACTCAACTCATCGTCATAAGAAATTTATTATTTACTTTTTTCACAAATAGTGGTTTCATTTCGAAATATTACATGAAATTTCAAAACATCACCTTTCATTGAATTTTGCTTCACAGGAAAAGAATCTTGACGTCACTACCAAAAGTATTTTGAAAACCGAAGCTTTTCGCAGAACCAGATGACGTCACAAACTTTCCTCACACAACGATTACGCCATTAATACGTGGTGGTGACGTCACTGAAAAATTCAAGTTGTCGCTATTGTAGATCGAAAAGGCTTTTTGTGAATCTAAATTAAATATTATTTTGTTAGTAAACATGATTTTGCATCTTGGTATCTAGACAGGATTGTTAAGGATGCTGTGCAAATAGCGTACCATCATTTAACTTTTTCAAATCAGAAACCCGTACACAGCGATAACACAAACCGGTTCAAAGCGGCTTAAATACGTAGAGAAATGCAGGCGATCGCTCGCTCATTTTCAAGGGACATGAGCGCCCGTAATCGGTCAAGCGCAAAGCCAGACAGAAAAAATCAACGAACTTACGCAGATTTCATTGCAAACGTTGCGCGCGTGGTGTGAGCGGCCACTTCTTTTGTGCGTGTTTTTATGCTGAGAGCTTGTGTGGTACATGTGGCTTACAGTGTTATAAAGGTTGCTTGTGCTTTCAGGTGCAGAATATGGTGACTACATTGTCTCATAAAGTTAAGTGAAGTTGTGACGTAAACAGTTTTGTTGGCATAATGCGGGTTTCAAGCGAGCTTCGTGCAGTCAAGCATGTATGTTCTTTGCAAAAAAAAACAAGTTCGGTCGCTTTATAAGCTGGTTTAATTCACACAGGAAGCTAGACCAATATTTGCTGACACGTGACTGTACGCTCCATTTCACATTAGGAACACTTCATTCTTTCAGTTGTTGAGAATATTCTACTGCGTTTAACTGCATAAACTTCAGTTCAAACCATGGAGGAATTGGCGAAAGTTTTGCCCGCTGATTTACTGCCGAGTGTTCAGGAATTATTTGATGAGTTTTCTTTAGCTGGAATGAAATCGGCAGGGGTCGAGGTTCAAGAGGTCAAAGGTTACAGGTTAACACCCGGCGTAACCACTGATGCGCTGCAATACGCGTATGACGAATGGAGTTTCAGGGAAGGTGATGTTCTGCTCGGTTCTTTTCCCAAAACCGGTGGGTTAAAATTGTTGTGTTTAAAGTAAAACTGGTGAATATAGTTTACAGTTTGACTTCATGTCAGCCGTGTCCTGACCGGTGCTTTCAAGTTTTTAATTTCACAACTCTATAATGTCTACTTAGCCACAAAATAAATGGAAAAGTATCAAGTCATTGCATGATAAGCTGCAAACAGTGCACACTGTTTCGCCCCTTAAGGTCTCATGAGCTAAAGTAGCCACCTAGCGGCACTCCAGTTTGTTGGATCTCCCGTCTCCAGCTGCACTGATGAGACCATGTAGGTCGAAACATTGTGCATTGTCTGCAGCTTAAGAAAATTAAACCCTGAGACAGATCATTTTCAACATTAAAAAAATTACAAGAAAAAGGTTTAATAAGAAGACATTGATTGTAATTCACACAGGTACGAACTGGACGCTTGACATTATCCGACGATTGTTGTACGACGAATCCAGCTACAATTTGTGCAAGAATCTGCCGCTCAGCACTTTAATATTGGAGGCCGGATCGCGTAAGTTCCAATCAAATTTATTTTTTCCTTCCGCATCGTATTTTTGTCCCAAAATACATTTGCCAGAAGAGCTCTATAGACTTGATTTGCTTAGTAAACTGACCCTGACGATATCGTCTAAAAAATTGTGGATCGTTGTGATTTCGGTTAAATAAAATTGTTGTAGTTCAGCGCAACACCAGTTGTGGGACTCAGCCGGTTCGCACCGGATTTACAGAACCGTCTCACGAAATTTTATGAGATCAGCGAACCGGTTAGCATTACTGGTTACTGTCAATGGACATTTTGTAACAGAACCTGGCTGACAAAAAAATTTGAATCCCACCACTGGCCACACCTCACCAATATTACTCGCAGATAATAATCACAACCACCAACTCTTTTAAGCAAGTCGGCAAGAAAAGCTTAAGCAGCAAATTATCGTTTAATTTAATTTTTCTTCCATTGTTTTATGGCAGCTCTGAAGTTTTCTGTGCTGGACAAACTTCCATTGAAACGTCGCCTCATGGGAACTCACCTTCCAGCCGAACTTTTAAACCTGAAAAAACTGAAGGAGTCGAAAGCGAAGGTGAGAATGTGCGGTTACCATCACTGTTTCCAAGACAACTATAAAAGCGCGTCTGCTCATAAACTTTTGCGGAAGCTAAGTTCACCAAAAGAAACTTTGTTGACAAAGAATTAAAACTTTGCCGCAGCCTTCGGCGAAAAATGATGCTAGGGATTTGTGTGGACGTGCCCAGTTGTCATGGAAACAAACACAAGAAAAAATGTCGGTTTGTAGTTTAATTTAACCCGACCGTTTTGGTCCGGTTTGTGAAAATTTTGACATCAAACGAGAAAAAAAATGTGCACAAGGGACGTTATGCAACGCAGCGTCGTAAAATTAACATTTTATACACCTAGGAAGTTTTAGGCCACTTGCAAACGCAGTTTTAACCGTGTAAGTGTTTGGATTACCTAACCTTGACTTAAAACATTACTTGATTAAAATACTTTTTGACTTTTTTCAGTTGATCTACGTCTACCGGAACCCGAAGGACCAGCTTGTTTCCTGGTTTCACTTTATACAGAAAATTCCCCACCTGGTAAACCACCCTTTAGGTCACATGATCAACCAGGGTTTCAACAATTTCTTCGAGCACGCTTTGAAAGGTGGGTTGTAAAATTTTTTCCACACTTTAAATAATCACAAAATGAAGTTTGCCAATTAACGTGTATTGAAATTATTAGAAAATAACTTAAACCTAGTTTATCTGCAGAACTCGGTTTGTAGTCAATTTAAAAAATGGGGTCGAAATTACAATCTTGTTGCATTACATCTTTCAGGGGATCTCCCTATCGGTACTAAACCGGGCGAAGGATATGCAAATCACCTTTTGTCGTTTTACGAACATAAAAATGACGGCAACGTACTTTTGCTTTGCTTCGAAGATCTGAAAAAAGTAAGTATTGCCGTCATGACAAATAGTGTTTTTTTCAAACCAAAAAGATTGGTTTGTTTTTTCCCGAACGACATCAGAACCACCTGATTTAATTTCAACAGGATTTTCGCGGTCAAGTTGAACAAGTGGCGAAATTCCTGGACATAGAAATCACAAACGATAGAATTTTAGAAGTCGAGAAACTTTGTTCGTTTCAAACTATGAAGGAAAATATCGACACAAACAAAAACCAACAACTGCAGGAGTTTCAGACCGCTAATATGCGGAAAGGTACGTGCGGTCATCCGACAACCACGGTTTAACAGAAATCATATCCATCACTTGAAGGCGCTCGTCACTACGCATTTTCATACGTGGCCGACTGGTCCAAGTCATTCGTCCCATTTACATGAATGCCCGGGGTTTGAACCCCGAACCATATGTTGTTTCAAAGCGAGGTTTAACACTGAGTTTCTACCAACCCTAGCTGGATATATTAGTTGTTCTTTAATGCCTGTGTTTTTAATCTGATTTTACCTTGTTTTGACCTCGCTGAACAGTGCGGTTGTGTCTGAGTTTACAACTCAACTTTCCCATTGTGTAGGCCTATAGTTAAAACAATTCGTTTTCAACAAACGCATGCGAACTGAATTTTGTTGATTTTCTCCACTTTGCATTTGTTTCAGGTGATGTCGGAAGCTGGGAAGAAGTTTTAACCGACGAACAATCAAAACTTGTCGATGAAAAATTTAACCAAGTTCTAAACGGAACTGACGTCAAATTCGTTTATTCTCTCTAAACTTTCTGATCGAATCGTTGTCTTTATTTTTTTTTTGCTTTAATAACATAAATTTGTTTGTTCCGTCGAACACGAAAACTTTAGATCGAAATAAAACTTTCGCGACCAAATTATGTGTGATTTGTTTTTTTGTTGCTCTGCAAGCGCCTTTTCCACACCAGTGTTTGTTCGCCACTTGCGACCTAACGTTTTTTGTCCCTATATTTCCTTACCATTTGTCCCTGTTTTTTCCTACACGCGTTTAATTTTCGACTTGGTGCGCGAAGACCTGACGCTTGTAGCAAGTTGTCCCTTCGATCCACCTTGTAAGCCGTTTTATTACTTGATGTGGTTTTTACCTTACACCTGAAGTTTTGCAGCGAATACCGTGTATGTTTATTGTAGGTAAACCGTTGTAAAATTGCTGACACACAGAAGTACTGTTGCCTTCCTTAAGAACATTACTAACGGTTGGTTTGGGAGTAAAACACAAACAAAGTACAAACTAACTACAATTGCATCACCTCCTCGCCTGTTAAGGTCCAACATACTGTTGTTTAGGAGTTTAATAATTGTCCAAGCGTCAGTTTGTTGCATCATCTTGTTTAGGAACGTTTTTGGCGACAGCAGATAAATCAAACGTTGCCAGGTTACCGACGTTGTATAGGACGTCACAGCATATATTATGACGCAATAGTCGACAACGTGGCAAAATTGTTTTCGTGAAATGCGATTTTGCGAACGGAAGCAATCCGTCTGTGACCTTTATACAGACTTCTTATCGAGCCCGCAAATTATTGCTAACTAAAAAAATGAAATTCATAAGAACTTATTTCTGAAACTGAAATTCATAACTATTTATATGGAGTTGCAATTTGCAATTTTGTTGCCTTTAACATGCAAAAGTGTTTCTGGGGCATTGAAAATTTTTTGGGCCCTGAAAGTTTGGCATTTGCAACATAAATGATCCCTGAGTTTAAGGCATTCAAACTTGAACCAGAACCTGATCTGAAATCTGTGCCAAAGAAAAAACCCTCCAGAACTCTCCCCCTCAACTTATTAAATACCAGCAACCGGCGTGATGAGTTCGCGACGCAAACATGCTTCTTGTGACGCAATAATTGACAACGCGGCAAAGTGATTTTCTTCCAACAATGTTTGCGCGGATCACGTGATCGCGAATTGTGATTTTGCTCTGCGAACTTTCACCTACTTTCCACTAATTCTCCATATGTGGTGTTGAGTACCATGAAATAGAATATATTAATTTATGTTTATCTGTGAGAATGACCAACATACGCTTTAATTGTTTGGTCATGGGGACACATAGACAGTTGATGACGTCACAAATCAACAGAACATTGAACTTAAAGTAAAAATATCAGATTGAATTTTAAGCATAAAATGTTTCTGAAAACGCAAACATCAGTTGAATCGTAATGTTTGTGAAATTAATTTTGCCGAAATATTTGCCGGTTTGTAAAATGTATATTATGACGTTTAAATCGCGGTCGCGTGTTTCGAATCTCTGTTGACAAAAATCCCTCCATGATGTCACAAACGTACACGTGGCAACAGCATGCGACATGTTTCGTCATAAACAATACCGGTTTCAAATTGTGTCATCATAAACAGGTTGCGGGTATAAAAGTGCGCACGAGAATATGTTGGGAGGTAGAATCAAATCGTGTTGAAGTTCAATCTTTCAACGTTCGCATGTTTTAATTTATAGCGATAAGCGAATTGCTGCGCTTGTGTTGTTTGTAGACAAGCATGTAGAGTTTGTTCACACGCTGTTGCTCGCACACTTGCATGCTTAACATGGAGCTGGAGTACAACGCGACTTGCTAACAAACGCAGAGTTAACCATTTATAAAGTAAGTTTCAATACGAGCGTGGAAGTTTTTTGTTTTGAAATCTGCAGTAGATTGTGTTTTCTTAACTACTACTACTGCTGTATTTAAAACTCGCATAGTTAGTAAGATAAAGTTTAAATTTCCTTTTTACAGCTTGCAAGTGATAAGAGTGTTGCGATTTTTCAGATTCGTGTTTATGTATTGAGTAAGAATTGGCATTTTTCGAATTTGCAACTGTTTTTCGGTTTTATAGTTTATTAGGCATTTTCCACTGCTAAGTATTACAGTTGCCATCAAATATGGAGCCGACCCTGCAGAAAATGTTGCCTCCTGATTTGTACGACGATGTTATGGAGCTCGGCAAAGCTTTCTCGATGGAAAAGGTTAAAAGCGCAACTCACAGTGAAATCCCGACTTGGAAAGGTTTTAGGTTTCCACCCCACTTCTCACCAGAGCTGGGAAAGTTTGCTTATGACAACTGGTCGCTGAAAGAAGGAGATGTTTTGCTGGCTTCGTTCCCAAAAACTGGTAAGAATTGATTGTTTGTTTGATTAACTGGTTAAACAGGCGTACACTATTTTGTAGCTTATTTCATTGCAGTTACTAAACAGGCGTCTTAAACAGGCGTTAAAGGCTGTTTGACATTAGGTCAGGTCCAGCAACTGGCTCCTTAGCTAGTCAAATTTATTCAAAAACATACTGACACAGAGTGTAAAGTCAGGTCCGAATCTGGCCCGATTATTCCAGGCCGACACCTGCAACTCTGGTTCCTATAATGCGTTTTTGCTGCTAAATGTAAATTTGTAATATGTTGGTGATTTTTACTCAAAAGTCTACTCAAAACAACTCGTAACATTCTGTCCAAATATCATTGTGCTGCTAGTGATAAATGTTATCGTTGTTTAATAAACGTCACCTGTACAGGTACAAATTGGATGATGACAATTTTACGTCGCCTTTTGTACAACGAGGAGGAAATGGAAATGTACAAGCAACTTCCGGTGAGTCTTGGATTGCTGGAAGCTGGAGGAGGTGAGGTTATGTTTGTTGTGCTGGACAGAAGATGAATCAATCATATGTCAGGATAATAAATAAAAATGGAAAGTATTTTTCTAGTAACGAAATCTGACAATGCATATCTTGGAATATATATATTTCACCTAATGGCATCTTCAGTTCCTATAAAAACCACAAGATAAAACATCAATAAAAGGAATAAAACTAAAAACAAAACAAAGTCAAATACTCTCAGTTCACGGATAATAAGATGCACAAATCGCAACAAATTTTTCGTTGTATCTTTGCAACATGTTTGTGTGCAGGGAAGAAACTCGACATATTGGACCGCCTCCCGCTTAAACGACGAATAATCGCGACTCACATGCCAGCAGAACTGATCAACCTCGAAAGGATGAAGGAAAATAACGCGAAGGTAAAAAATATTCCGTTGTTTGCAAAGTTTTGCTGCAGGAGCGTTTCTGTGCAGAAAACTTTGTTGTTTCGCGCAACATATCAAGGCTAGATGGAAGTTCACACACAAAACCACAACATGTTGTTGAACATTCCACAAGAACCTTTGACTCCCCACGTTGAAACATTCCGTTGACTGCTGAGTACAAACAACTCCTTATAACTATATCAACTATATAAGCCTGGCGCCAGTTTATTAACTTAACATAAGGTTTTCGTTTTATTCGATAAATACCGAGGGTAAATTGTTCAAACAAGAAAAGCGATTATTATCGGCTGAGGAGGGTTTGGGGGATGCCAGGACCCCCTTCCCTTCCCGTGCGAAATGTGAACGGCCCCTTTCGTTTCAACAAATCAGCGAAATACTTAGCAAACCAAATATTTGAACAAGATGATTTATGCTTAATCGTGGTTATACGCCACATAAGCTCACCTCCTCACATCGCCAGAAACGTTTTGTTTTTTAGCAATATTAGAAGTAATTGTTGCTGCTTGGACATATGGGAAATTAAATCGACGCCATGCGCATCATCACGTAAAAAAAATTACCTTGTTTTTTTTACAGGAAGCCTAATTTTTACCTTGTCCATGTGGACCTTTGACAAAACTAATTGAGTAGCCCTGCTTTATTCCTCATAACTACTGTATTTTACCTCTTGATAGTTCACCCTCTCTCTCAGCCTCTCTGCAATGGTCCTTGTAAATGTGTGGAGTCGTTTTTTGATGAAAACCTCTGCAGAAAAATTTCAGCAAGTTTTCAACAGTTTTTTTCTTCCGCTAGGTGGTGTACGTGATGCGCAACCCGAAGGACCAATTAGTTTCCTTCTATCACTTCACTCAAAAACTTCTGGCCAAAAATCAAGCTATGGGAGAGCTCATAAACAATGGCTGGGAAAAGTTCTTTGACAACGCCGTTAATGGTACGAATAATGACGTAATATTTTTACTTTTAATTCGATGTAATTTAACAAATGTTTTTACGAAGTCAATTTGCAACGAAGATTTTTGGTTTTCCGTTTTGTAACCCTCTTGTTTCGGTTTAGGTAATCTCCCTTCAGGTACTTTACCTGGTGAATGGTATCCGCACCATCTTCTCGCCTGGTACAAACATAAAGATCACAAAAACTTTCATTTCGTTTATTACGAGGATTTGAAGAAGGTTTGTTCGGTTGAAATCTTCTTCCGAGTTCGAACCACAACATTCGGGTTTTATTGCAGGATTTCAAGAAGGAACTGCGCCAACTTGCGGAATTCCTGGGCGTGGAAATAACGGAAAAACAAGCGTCGGAAATCGAGGAAAAATGTTCGTTCGGGAATATGAAGCAGGATATTTCGTCGTATACGAAAGACGCGAAAATATTTCAAACTGCAAATATGCGTAAAGGTCAGTTGCTGTGATGATGTTAATGGTTGATGACGTCATTGTGTAGTTGGTGACGTCATGTTACGTAAGTAGAGGCTAAAAAAGAAAGGTTGTCCCCGTGATAGATAAGGTTAGGACAGTGGTTCTCAAACTTTTTCATATTTTTTTTCAAAACGTTCCCTTTGCCATTATTTCGAGAGCTCGCGGTCCTTAAGCCTAAATGTGTATTTCAAAAAAACGAAAGTTGATTGCAGGATTTTTGCTCGTTATGCAAAATTGTGCATAACAATGAACCCCATTTTAAGAACCGCTGTGTTAGGCGGAGTATAGTTGGTTTTAATCTTCCAACAAACTGTTTTAACTTAATGTGATTTTTATTCAGGTGAAGTTGGCGATTGGAAAAATTATTTCACCGTCGCCCAATCTGAACTTGTTGATCAGAAAATCAAAGAATGCCTCGGTTCAACTGACGTCACATTCACCTATTGTTTGTAAATTGATTGTGACGTCACACTTTAGTGACGTCATGCTATTGTGACATATTTGTCATCGTTTAAATGTTCATGATGTTTTGTAATAGTGACGTCACTAATGCAACATAAAGTATAGTGACGTCACAGTGTGATTGTGACGTACCAACCCTGTTTATGTATGACATCACTATTGGGGTATTATCAAAAGTTATTGTTGTTTGTAACTTGGGTTGTACCTTGATAATTTGCCTGTGTTTTTTATGTATATCTCGCAAGTATTGTATTTTTGTTGATGTTTAAAAATAATGGTCGCTTCAGCCATATTTTGTCCAATGTAGATTGGATTTGCTGAAAAACTGGTTATAGTTTTCATTTTCATGAATGATGTAGAAATTAATCAGCCATGCACTTTAATATATTTCGTGTAAAGTTGCCATAGGAGTCAGTTGTCGTTGGAAACGGAAAAGAACAATTCTAATGCTTTTGACAAACAAAAACCTTTTATCGGCACAAATGAAGCGAAGAGTGTGTGGTCATGCCCGTTTAGTTCGAACTCAAGCCCTGAGCAGAACCGAAATCTGCGCCGTATAAAAGGCCCTCCTTAATTTTTCCCTTTGACTTGCAAAAAAGCGGTCATGCGGCCCGCGTAATGAAATCGCCTTAAAATCGACAAAGATCATAAAAGTATTTTGTGAAACACTGCGGCCGTAGTCAGGCTTTTAGTCGACCCCAGCGTATTTTGTTTGAGCAAACATGCAAAGTTGATTTATCTGCTGTAGCTGGCATAGTTGCTTGCTTAACATATAGGTGAAAGGCCAAGAAGTATAACGCGATTTGCGCACCACAAATTAAAGCTTTTTCAAAGTAAATTTGAATAGTTTTAACAAGTCGGAGGCAGTTGTTTGAATTTCAAATAGTTGAGGTTTTCGCTTCTACTGCTTCTGTGTTTTGATCAAAACAAGCTTTAGGCTCGCAGCTCACATAGTTAGAAAGCTGAAGTTTCAAGTTGAAGATGCTGTTTCTGATTGCTAGTTGTGAAGTGTTGAGTTTTATCAGATTGCTTAAAACGATTGAGGATTGTTTACTTCGTGTTGTCATTACAACTTTTGTATTGAGCAAGAATTAGCATTTACCATAATTGCAACTTTTGCGTCTTGTTTAGATTTTTTCGAGAGGTAAGTAATACAGCAGTCTTCGAACAATGGAGTCGCCCTTGCAGAAAATGTTGCCTCCTGATTTGTATGATGACGTTGCGGAGTTTGGTAATTCTTTCTCAATTGAAAAGATTAAAGATGTCACTAAAACAGAAATACCAACTTGGAAAGGTTACAGGTTCGCCCCCCACTTTATACCAGAACTAGGGCAGTTTGCTTATGACAATTGGTCACTGAAAGAAGGCGATGTTTTGCTGGCTTCGTTCCCCAAAACTGGTAAGAATTGGTTGGTTTATATAAGTTGTTGCTGCCAGGCATAATATCAAGTTTATAGAGCTCTTCTGGCAAATGTATTTTTATTCCGACGTTTCGACGTCCTATACAGGTCGCCTTCATCAAGGTAAACTTGATGACTTTGTTTTTCTGATATTTCTTCAGTTAAAATGGCGTTTTGTTTACAATATTTTGAGGCACATTACGTTGCAGTTCCTGGTGCAATTGCTAAACGTGTAAGTTTGGTAATATGTTAGGAACCTTTACCTATATGTCCACTTAATAATTTTGCAAAAATATGTCTAAACATCATTGTGCAAATGGTTAGGGATTTTTTTTAATCTTTGATAAAACAACGTCACCTGTACAGGTACGAATTGGATGATGACAATTTTACGTCGCCTTTTCTACAACGAGGAGGAATTGGAATTGGTTAAGCAACTTCCAAACAGTTTGGCATTGCTGGAAGCTGGTGGAGGTAAGATTATGTTTGTTGTAAAAATTAACCTTTCACGGATAATTAGATGCAAAATCGCAAAAAATTTGTCGCTGTACAACATGTTTGTGTGTAGGGAAGAAGCTTGACATATTGGACCGTCTCCCGCTTAAACGACGAATAATCGCGACCCACATGCCAGCAGAACTAATCAACCTCGAAAGGATGAAGGAAAATAATGCGAAGGTAAATAGAGCAGGGTTTGGTGGAACTGCAGAAGCGCTAATGTGTAGAAAACTTGTAGTTGTTTCGCGTAACATCTCGCGACCGTTTAAAATATAACATCGCAAACCATAACGTGTCGTCGAACATTTAACAAGAAATAGATTTCGTTAACTGCTTGCTACAAACAACTTCTCTATATATAAGCTTTGCGCTTCATTAGGTCAACTTAACATATGTTTATGTATTACTCGATATATACCGATGGCAAATTGTTTAAACAACATCAGCTATTACGGGATTAGAAGGGTTTGGAGGCGTGGGGAGGCACCTGCACCCCCTCCCTCCCCATGTTCCGTGTGACCAACCCCCTTTCGTTTAAACAAATCTTTGAAAAACTCAACAAACCAAATATTTGAACAAGATGATTTATGCTTAGTCATGATGATACGTCACATCACATCGCCAGAAACGTTTCGTATTTTAGAAAGATTACAAGTTATTGTCACCACTTGACCCTTGTGAAACCAAATCAACGTCATGCGTGTAATCATGTAAACAACGCATTTCAAAACTTACAGGATTTCGTGTTGTTATTTTTTCACGCTTCTTTACCTTTTAAGCCGCCGGTGACCTTTGTACAGCCTGCAAACATTTCTGTCATCGAGTTGATTTGCAGTTGGTATAAATAGCCTTAAACAAGACGCGACGCTATTATTATCAATTTGCATGTGAATATGTGACTATTGTGAGATGACGAGGGCTGTTTCGCGTTTTTTGAAAATAATAACCAATCCCTAATATGGCCTTCTATTATCTCAGTTTTGGGCTAACCAGCTGTTCCAAGTATTTTTTTGCCTCTCGACTATCACCTCTTCTCTCAGCTTCTCTCCAATGCTGATTGTAAACGTGCAGAGATCCTTTACATTTAAAATTTTTGCAGAAAAATTTCACCAATTTTTAAACATACTGTTTTCTTTCGCTAGGTGGTGTACGTGATGCGCAACCCCAAGGACCAACTAGTTTCCTTCTATCACTTCTCGCGGAAACTTTTTGGCAAAAATCAAACAATGGGAGAGTTTATCGACAACGGCTGGGAGAAGTTCTTTAACAGCGCCGTCAATGGTACAAATAATGACGTAATTATAAGGTTAATTTGTGACTTTCAGTTTTTAATGAAATCATCTGACAACAACTGATAAGAGTCAAAAATAAAACTATTTTTAACAAAAAGTGACAAATGTTTTGTACAAACTAAACTTTAAAACAACGATTGTTGGTTTTCTGTTGCCTTTTAGGTGATCTCCCGACAGGTACTTTACCTGGTGAATGGTATCCGCACCATCTTCTCGCCTGGTACAAACATAAAGATCACAAAAACTTTCATTTCGTTTATTACGAGGATTTGAAGAAGGTTTGTTCGGTTGAAATCTTCTTCCGAGTTCGAACCACAACATTCGGGTTTTATTGCAGGATTTCAAGAAGGAACTGCGCCAACTTGCGGAATTCCTGGGCGTGGAAATAACGGAAAAACAGGCGTCGGAAATCGAGGAAAAATGTTCGTTCGGGAATATGAAGCAGGATATCACGTCGTATACGAAAGACGCCAAAACGTTTCAAACTGCAAACTTACGTAAAGGTCAGTTGCTTCGTTGCTATAGTACTGGTGTCATTGGTTGATGACGTCATTGTGTAGTTGGTGACGTCATAGTGTGGCTGATGACGTCACCTTACGCAAGTTGAGACTAAGAGCTGTAACGTGAATATTAAAAAAAATGCTGTCTTCAGTTGGTTATACCAGTTTATCAAAACCAAAAATAGCGATACTGGTCAAACTGGTGATTCCCTACAACGAAGCACATGGGCAGCATGCGAGGCAAGCAACGGTGCTTGTGATTCGACTTCCGGCAGGTTCTCCACTGAGCCTGTGTAGCTCAGTTGGTAGAGCGCGAGTTCCAGAAAGACTCCTGTCGTGGGTTTGAATCCTGCCGTGGGCTAATTTTTTCAGTCTGTGCCTTGCCGTATGGGAATGCTTGGAAACCGGATTAATTCGGTATCACGCCTTTAATAGGACTAAAAGGAAGTTTAAAAAAACTAGACTTAAACTTCTTCCAACAAACTGGTTTTAAGTTTTGATTGATTTTTAGGTGAAGTTGGTGATTGGAAAAATTATTTCACCGTCGCCCAATCTGAACTTGTTGATGAGAAAATCAAAGAATGCCTCGGTTCAACTGACGTCACATTCACCTATTGTTTGTAAATTGATTGTGACGTCATGCTCTTTACTCACGTGATGTAATATATTTTTTGTTGTGGAAAAGGAGCCAAAGTGTACACGTTTTTTGTGAAAGTTACCCTCAATAATGCAATCATTAGAAATAGTGACATCACATTGTGATAATGACGTAACAATCATTAGAAATAGTAACATCACATTGTGATTGTGACGTAACAAAACTCCACCCTCTGTTAATTATGTAGGACGTCACAACTTATTGGCAATCGTTATTGTTGTTTGTAGTTTATCATGTACCGTGATAATTTGACGCCGTTTTATGTGTCAATGTCGTAATTGTTGTGTAATTTTGTTTGGCCACAATCGTCGTTTTAATCACATTTTGTCAAAATTGTTTTAAACCTTACCAATGTTTTATGACCTACGAAAAAAACTCAGTGTGTGATTCGCACTTGAAACAATTCTTCCTTGTAATTTCGCAACACCACGTCATTTCACCATGGAAACCCCGTTATTGTTTGGCGGGAAGTTACTGTGACATCATACTCATGTCATCCAGTGTTGCGCCATTGTGACGTTATAAACGAAATGTGTCGAGAAAATGATGAAATTTCATGAAAGTTTTGTGAAAACGAATTATTTGTTTTGCTCCTTGTTTGGAGAAATAAATAAATAAAATCCACATTTATTTATTTGTTGCCACCTGATCAAATTTTCTATTATCTGCACGTAACAAAGGGCTTTATGTTTGCATAATAACGTTTGTCAACAATTGCAGCAACAGGTCGTAACATGCCTTATTTGGCGCGAAATGTTCGAGTCGAAAAAGTTAAAGACAAACAACAGAAAATATGAAGCATTTTAATAATTGTCGCTGATATGGAATCTTCACTTTATATCCATTCCCCACAACAAACATTTTCCCATTCATAAAATCGCCGAATTTGGTTCGAGTTACGTGGAAAGCTTCGGTCGAAACCACGTGACCGGTTGAGCGGATAGTGTGTGTGACGTAACACTGTAAACACGCACGGCGCGATATGCCCAAATATGGAAAGTCGATCGCCGTGTTATTGAAAACCACCTCAGGGCCGGGATTCGGTTATAAACGGAAGTTGGTGGTGCTGAACCAACACATGTCGTTGCGAGTTGACATGTTTTGTGGAGGTTCATTCAATAAGAACAGTCTTACTGGACTTGCTCAAAAACCTTAACCTTAACGTTGGTTCTCTGCCAAGCAGTGAATAATTTGTTATTGAAAATACTGTTCAGTTAACTTTGAGAAAAACTCACGAAACTTTGCAGTTAGTTTGTTGGGTGCTGCGAGATGCAACAATTCTGTCAATAATTTGTTTGTTGACAAAATCGAAGGGATATTTGGGCCTTACTGGACTTAAGGCTTCAAAATCATTGGTGTTGGTTTTGTAACAAGCTTTATCTTTGAGTCGAAATTACTGTTCACTCTCAGACAACCACATGAAAAATTAATGGGGTCGCAGTTAGTTTTCAGGTTGCTGCTACTTGCCACTATTTTGTGTCTATTTAATTGCTGACAAACTCGAAGTGTTATTCGAGCAAACCTACAAGCAATGCCCAAAGCTTAGCTGTAAATATTTGTTCACTTTGTCGAGCAATTGAGGCGAGGCCGGCGTAGTTGGTCAGTGGAAAGCCGCCTGAAGCATCTTGCTGGAGTAAAGTATTTGAAAAGTTGTTGTTGTTGTTGTGCTCCTAATTCTGTCGACTGCTAAACCTTGCAAACAAGAACTTTAATTACCCAACTAAAAGTTTGGAATGATATGTATTAGTTGTGATGTGGCATATTGCTATTTTTGACAACTTTACAAGTTTTTCAATTGCATTTGATCACGTTATAATTGTCGCCTGGGGCTCACCAACCTCTGCGCGTTGCTTATTTCACCGGCAATTGTGAAACAACAGCTTATGGTTACAGACACAAACGATCTGCAGCCGATCTGTCACCGTCAAGATAAGGTTCATTTTACCAGGCCAAGTAGAGTCTGCAGTATCAGCTTAGTTGGTTAGCGCAGAAAACTAGGCCTGAAGCGTCAATTGCAAATTCGTGTTGCAAATTATGGAAACTAATGAAAACAGTTGTTTTTGAAATACAAATAGTAGTAACGTGCTTTATGTTTGAACTGTATTAAAGTCAAACTTATTCACCAGATATAAAACTGTACAAGCTAACATTTACTACTCGTAAAACACGTGATCAGTAACCATGGAAACGATCGCACAAAGCATTCCAGCAGAACACCGAGATGTCTGGGAGGGAATGGTAAACTTCGACTTCGCCAAAGCTTACGGCAAGGTCACCACGGCCGAAGTCCTGGAGGTCAAAGGTCACAGGTTGCAACCAACTTTTCCGGCGGAAGGAATCGAATACGCGATGGACAATTGGACGCCGAAGAATGGTGACGTGTTTGTTGCGTCATTTCCCCGAACAGGTGAGAGATTGTGATGGCATAAATGATGCCGATCGAAAAAACTTTCTTTAGATTATTTTTTACGAGTTTTTTGTGGTAGTTTGGCAAAAATTGTGGCCCTATTTAAATAGTCTTTTCCGAACGTTGGAATTGTTGCAAATTATTTTGACGATATTGGCTCAAATATTTTGAAATACGCAGAAGAACAAAATAGGTGTAAGACAAGTTACACTTTTTTTCAGGTACAAACTGGACGACGGAAATTGTTCGTCAAATCATCTACGGACGAGATCCAGAAAAAATGAAAATTGCCAAAAGTATTCCGCTTCCGCTCATGCTGCTTGAAGGAGGGCTCGGTAAGAATGAAAACAGAATGCAACTTGTGACGACATAATGACTGTGGAATTGCGTAATACCTAAAATCCGTGTATTGTTACAGCAAGCGGTAAAACGCATTTAATCTTGAAAAATATCTATATAACTTTTTGCACATGTTGTTAAATTTTTAATTTACTCAAAATACCTAAAAAAATTACCGATTTAAATGTTTTGGAATCTGCCTCGGTTGACCAAACAAAGCTCGTTTCTTCCACCACTTGATTCGTTCACGGGAGCAGAGCAAGTTTAGTTGTGAAATATTTTATCAACCCTCTCGTTTTCAGCGAACAAGTTCAAGATCGCCAACCACATTCCGATCCCACGAATGGTCGTCGCAACCCATCTTCCCGCAACTCTCATCAACGTTGACAAGTTTACTCAAGCTAATGCTAAGGTGAGCAATCTAATATTACCTTAAACCAGGGGTTCTTAAACTGGGGGGCGTGAAGGGTTCCCAAGGGGGGCGCAGCACAATCTGGCTGCAAAGTTTTCGCTTGCAAACAATTGTAAATGAATGTATTGGAATTATGTCGGCGCTAATTTCGAAATTATTGTTTAAAGTAAACGCTTCATTGCTCTGAAATGGATGTCCAGTTGTACTAACCAAACTTTTTTCCACTGCGGACTTTACATGCCCTAGTGCCCTCTTCTCAAACTTAGCCCACGAGGCGATTTTTATAGGGGCGCCAAGATATGGTCTTTTTAAAAAACCCATTTAAAATCTGTTAAATTTTATAGTTAGTCTCATCTTACAAGAAATGCTTGTATATTACGTCACAAGTAACACAATAATACAATTGTTTGCGCACAATTAACACTTTTTGTTTTGTCTGTACGTAATAAACTGGCTTTGGATCAATCCTGGGCGTTGCAATCCTATGAAAGTCGGTAATATTAATTTTACATGTCGTGACAGTAAACTTTCGTAAGAAGTAGATTAATTTTTGACAGTAACAAAGTCATCAATACGTTTTGGCAAACCTAAAAAATGAGATCGCGGGCCGTAGTTTGGTGACCCTTGTACTATATAGTCGGCTGCACGTGAGAGGGGGGGGGGGGGGGGGGGGGGCGTGAGAATAAATAAATAGTGTCAAGTGGGGCACGACCGAAAAAGTTTAAGAACCCCTGCCTTAAACTAACGGGTGTATTTTCATTTGCTTCAACACACATCTGCAATTCCTTAGCAAAAACACATGAAAAGATTCATTTGATTGAAAAGATAGAAGATCATATTTTGAAATATTTTTTATCTCCGGCTATTCGCGCTGTTTTCTCGCTTTTTTTACTGCTTTTCTGGTTTTTTTTGTGCTAGTTGTTTACATTTACATTTATTTCATTTGAGAATGACACAAGTTGATGTGAAAACGTCAAGTTTTGTGCAAATATATTGGCTTGTTTGTTTCTCTTTGAAATCATTTTTTGACTTTTAGTTTCACTGCCTTACAATTTTATCCCAGGTGTTTTTGTTTTTCTCTAATGTTTGGGTAAGAAAAATGCTTGAAATGAATTATTCAGTTCCTGATCACCCTGTATATTGTGATCTCAACAAGTTTACCTGTTTTACATTCCAGTTCATCTGCGTTGTTCGAAATCCGAAAGATCAAATCCTCTCCTGGTTTCACTTCGCCAAAAAACTTCCCTACCTCCATCTTGAACCGATCCGCGATCTGTTTCAGTGTGATTGGGAGCAGTTCTTTGACAACTACACTACAGGTACGAATTATTACATCACACAAAATGAATTTTGGCAGGATTTTTAGCGAATAATGCTTGGGTGGTTCAGTAACAACAATTACAGTCCAATGGCAGTTCTTTTTGAATAAGAACTGATGATGCCATTACAGGTAGCGGCGAAATTGATTTTCTATTTTATTACATCGTATAACCGATAATGCAGACTGATTTAGGCGAAACCGAAAGCTTCAGTTAGGTTTGATTATCCGCTGATAGAATCGTTTGCATTAAACGCACGCGGTTCAGAACCATTTTAGATAGCGCAGTTTATGCACATCCGCCATAACAAAGCGTTTAACTTTTATCACGTGACTTGTGAGAAACTAGCGTCACTTTTCTAACCATCACAAACGGTTGCAAATTTTAATTCGGTATTTCCCGTGTTAAGTTGGTATTTCCAGCGGTTTAAGTTGGTTCGATGCAATTTACTGGAAATTTCAATCACGTTTTAAACCACCGCACCAGATACACGTGGATATTGTGGTTTGAATCAAGGTGTGTTAATCCGATATAACAGCCACAGGCGACACGATGAGAATCCGGAATCAACTGATTTCACATTACACTGAGTATCAGTAAAACCAATTGTTAAAAATTTATTGACCAAACGTAATATCCCCACTTAGAACGGTAATTTTCTAGTTCGGCAAATTACGAAATATTTTAAGTTGAACAATTACCAAAAGAGCTTTATAAACTTGATTCATGTTGAACGTTGAGGTTTTATTTAAATGCAATAATACAAAGTTTGATAGGTTTACCTGCAATGTGTTTTAAACTTGCATAGTTAATGAAACTTAATGAAAAAAACGAATGAAAAAAAACACCACGTTATGTTGTCACCACCGTATTACTAACTTCGACTTTGCATAGTATGGTATTTCGGTTCTGCGCAAATCATTGATAAGCTATGCCAAAAAATCCAAAAAGACACAGAATTAGAAGATGTTTAATAAAAAGAAGGTTTTAGTGATTTCTTCATTGTCAGGTTGCGCAGTCTTTGTTCAACTCATGTTGGGCTAATATTCATTGATGGGTGTAAATTATTTTGTTGTCGTTGTAGGAAAGCAGCCGATCGGTTTAAAGGAAGGTCAGTGGTATCTCGACCATCTCCTCACCTGGAACGAACACAAGCAAAATAAAAACGTTTACTTTGTTTACTTCGAAGATATAAAAAAGGTAAAAACAACTAAAAATATCTGCAAAGAAAAATCTCTTTATTTCTTGAAGACAAAATTGTGACGTATTTGAAGATTAATGTACAAAACTAAGAGAACTAAAAAACAACTAAAAATGTCCACAAGCGTTGCAAAGGTACTTTCTTTCATCAACCACGTAAACTATAAAGATCAAATTAAAACTAAAAGTAAAAGATAAAATTTGATCAAAACCGTAAATCAGAACTTTAGAATAATTTAATGAAAATATGACCTTCAAGTTTTATTTTCAAGGATTTTGTCGGTGAGATCCACAAGATGTCGCGCTTCTTGGGAGTTGATCTTAATGATGAAGAGGCGAGGGAAGTTGCGATGAACTGCGGGTTCGGGAAAATGCAGCAAGCTTCCGCTGATGGGACGAGTGACCACGATCGGGTGAGAGGAGAGATCGGAGTTCTCAGGAAAGGTTTGTGGAGTTTGATTCAAATTTGAATCTTGGTTATGTCACAATTTCTTTCGTTTCTATCATTTATTGCTGCACACAGGTCCTTTAAAACCGCGTTATTTTGGCAAAACTTAATTTAGAATCGTTTAAATATGGCAATAGGTTCCCAAGGAAACAGAATCAGATGAAAACTTAAGAATATAACTTATATTTCGCCTTGAAAAATAGAATCTTGTACAGTGATTATCAATAAGTATGTTGCCTGTCAGATACAGTTCAATCGATTGATTCTGAATTTAGAAACGTGGTTTAATTATACTTGTACAATATAAAAGTGGGATAACTTACATACGTAAAAGTGGGATAACTACATTTTTTTTATAAAGTAAAAAGGTTTTCTGACGCAACCGCTACAATTTTTGAAACATGATATGATCTCTATGTGGCAAAACCGCACACATAAATCTATTTAACTTTTTAATTTCAATTCAAGGTGAAATCGGAGGCTGGAAGGACAAATTCACACAAGCCCAGTCCGATGAAGTTGACAGACAAGTCAGAGAGAAACTGGGAAAAACTGATTTTAGGTTTACTTTCGAAGCCTAAACAAATTCCTATCAAATGTTTTGTCGCTTTTTTGTGATTCTGTGATCTGTTTGAGATATTTTAACGTTTTCTTAAAGTTTTGCCCAATCATACGTTCCCATCAATGTTTAAGGTTGTCATACTACGCCAAATTGTACTTTGTTGATCGTTTTCGAGCGCTTGTATTTGAATATTTGACGCTATTTTGACGATTATGAGTTTTTATTTTTGTCAAGTGATGAATGTTTTGACAAAACTGTGTTTTCTATTTTGATTGAGTTCAATTATTAAAATTGATTCTAGTTAAATAAAATCCTCCATACTCGAGACTTACAACCTAATAAGGTTTAGTGGCAAGCTAAGTGATTTTGGCAATGATAAATATGAATTTTGTGTAACGAAATAAATCTTTATAAATGTTGGGCAAAAACATATATGCGCCTATAGACGGTGGAAAGTTTGTGTCCACGACGTATCGTCGTATAGTTGAGTTTATTTCGCTTGGTGAAAGACAACATAGCGACACAATTTCACTAAAACAATCACCAAGCCGGAAATAGCTGCGCAACGTTGAAACGTTATGGAGCGCATAAAAGTGTCGGGCACAATTGGTGGACGATTGTCTTATTGGACACTTAAAACTATTCAAAGGACAAATTTAATTTGAAACATTTTAATAAATCTAAAATAAAGGCAAAGCAGCGATTGTTTAAACAACCATAACAAGATCAAAAAATAAAATTGAAATTATATTTCCATGAGCAACAGACCGTGAAGAGGGTGGAACCCCCAAACCGCGACGTTATATTTCTTTCCATCAGAGTTACAGTTTCAAGTTAAATATAATTACCTGCAATACTTGGTTCCTTTTCATTACATGAGTTGGTTGTTGGAATCCAGTTCAAGTTGCAATGGCGGCAGTTGATCCCCGCGAACAACTTATAACCGCCAAGAAACGTATAGTTGAAGCACTTGGAGACAAAGAAAAGGCGTAAGTTAAACATTTGGTTTTGTCACAATTTATTTAACTTTTTTGCCACAAATTTTGTTTAATACAACACCTTCACATCTGTTTATTAATGAAGTTGGCTGGTCCATATTAAAGTAACATACAACTAGTTTAAACAAGCGTTTTCCATAACCAGTATAAAGGTTTTTGTTTGGTAGAGAAATTTGTTAAAAGACTCAACTTTTAAGGTGGTGCACAAAATAAACAGTTCATACTAAATTTTGAATTAAGGAATAAAAGTTTTTGAAGTACTTGTGCTTGTCCCAGCTTTGACTATGATTTGTTCTCACTTCTGTGTTTTGGTTTCCTTCTTTATACTAGAGACAGATCTTTAGAAACTTAACAGTCCAGAAGTTTGTGCAGAAACCGCTGTTGTCTTTGACCCAACTTAATTTTCAACAGGTACTGGTTAAATATGAAGCGATGGTTTAAACACCAAATAACAAAAGAGGAATTTGATGCAGAATCTCGGAGATTATTCCAGAAAGATGAAAGACATTTTCACAACGAGTTTCTTTTGGCTGTTTTGACAAAATGCCATGTTGCTGGATCATCAAGTAAATATTTGCAATTTCATGTTGTTAAAAATGTGCAGCACAATGTTATAACCTACATAGAGTAAATTATTTAAACAACTTTTTGACATTTAGGCGTTTCCAAAGACAACCAGTCACTTCATGCAGCAAACAAAGCTAAGAAAACGAAAAGAATCCAAGCTGTAAAGCGAAAGTTTGAGGTGAAATGAATATTAATTTTAAATCACAGTGTTAGACCTACAGAAGTTGTTAAACTGGGCACCAAGCATTTCCACATATGGCAAGGTGTAGGCTAGAAAAGGGAATGCTTGGTGACTGGCTGATTCAGCATGGTGTCTTCAGTGGGCCTGGCGTACTGTGACAAGTGTGCCATGATGGCTAGCCTGCATGAACACTTCGGGGCTGATCCCAGTAATGAATTTATGTTCATCTTAACTAAATATTAATGTTACTACATAATAAATGTTCATACATTGACTAGCAAAGGTATTTCCTAAATGCTGAAAATGAAAACACATTTTCAACAAACTATGAACTTTTGCTCACTTCACTAACTCTCAGTTGTTCACCGTACACAATATTTTCTCAGCATCGATTTGTTGCTGTCAGTCCGATGTCTCAAGTGCCTTCACTTCCGAACTTCGACAAATCAAATCTTCCCAACAAAATATCTCTCTCAACTTTGCAACAACCAATCAAATCGTGTTCACGGTCGCTCGAAGTTCCGACCGTCTCTGAAATGATCGGGTTTGTTTCCGTCGTTTCGTGGGAGATGGGATTGGACGAAGCGACTGACGATGTTGTCGCCATAGCAACTGATGCCGTTCATGTAAGTGTGACCAAATTGTTTTCGATGAAGTCAAATAGAAAAGTTATAACTGGGGGTTGGATGTGAAAACCTATACTAAACAGTCTTATATAATGTCCAAGGGAGTTTTTTTTATTAATCAAGAATTTGGGGTGACTTGTTACGTAACCAATAACCTCTAAGAAGGGTCTTTAGACTAAAAACACATGTAAATAAATCAGAGCACCAGACCCAATTATCGTATCAATGAGTATGCAATGACTGCTGGGGTCCATGAACACTTCGTGATTCCAGCATGAATATATTCATCTTTGCTCACGTGTAGGTAATGTTGATTTTTGGATAAAAATATACATCAAACAACGTTAGTTTGGGGCAGTGAAGTGCATAACATACACAATACAGATAGTTTACTGTTTAATTGTTTACGGAGCATCTCTGATACAACCATGTTTTAAACTCACAAAAATCTGTTTTTGTTTCGACAGATATTTCTCAAAAACCTTCTGTCAGCAATATTTTCGCGCCGTTCTGCATACCAGACGCCTTACTCAGGAAATGCAAAACACTCATTCGGACAAAGCCCGGCAAATCCTTATTTGTTTTCCAACCAAAATAATCCCGAACACCGCCCCTCAAGGTAAGTTATAACTTCTTGTTGTTTGGAAAGTTAAGGTTTATTCTTCCACATAGTTTTTTGTATATCAGTGGAGTAATAAATAAAGATCTACTAATCAAAAAAGGATGTGATCCTAAAGAAAGGTGCTGCATTAAACAAATAGTTTAGGAAAGTACTATTGACGCTCTTTTTGTGGTTTATTCGTGATCGTTTGGCACAAAATGTTTGATTGATTTGCATTCAACTTTCACAGCTGGTAGATATAGTGATGTGAGTGCATTGTTTGTTTTTCATTGACCTAAATCATAACCCATCATGGTAAATTGTTTAACAATGGGGAATGTGACATAATTTTCAGAGCCGATTTGGGCATCATGCCAGTTGGCCACTCACACAATCAGTGGTGGGATTCAAATTTTTGTCAGCCGGTTCTATCACAAAAGCCATATTTTCAGTCGGTCCATTGACAGTAACCAGTAATTCTAACCGATTCGCTGATCTCGTAAAATTTCGTGAGACAGTTATACAGAACCGGTGCGAACCGGCTGAATCCCACCACTGCACACAGTCTATTAGTTGGTTCTATAAATAAAGAATGCAATATGCAAGTGTGACACAAATGAGCCTAATGTTTTATAATGCAGGTCTTATGATGTAACAAAACATTTGTTCCAACAATGTCGGTTAAAACAAAACTTTGGCCAGAAGAGTGTTATTTAGTTTATATATTATGAAGCATTTGTAGCTCATTACATCACACAATCGAACTCTAGCTGTTGTTGTCGCATTTTTATTAAACTCAGTGGTCAAATGGAACTCAGTGTACTTATCAAATCAATTTTTTACATTTTTAGACTTTCCCATGAAGAGATGGAATTGGAAGAAATAAAAGTTTTTGGAAAAGAATCCCAGGAATGTGAGAAGGAAAAAATGCCAGTAAATACATTTGACCTTCTTCACACATTAAAGGTATTGAAAAAACTTTACTGTATTGTGCGATATGTTTCACCTCACGGCATTTTTGTGGGCCATCACATACATTTGAAATGAGCTAACTACTTTTGCTTGTAACTGTCATGAAAATACATCGGTCAAAAGAGAAATTTTGCAACCAATAACATTTTATTATGCAGACTTTTCGGAATTCCGTTATTCCATCACACACAGTGTATTCGATGGCAACAGAAAGAACAATTATGAATTTATGGCATCCTGACCATGAGGAAATAAAGCAAGATAAAATTTACGCAAAACTTATGAAAACTTGACTGAGGCAACTCATGTTATTTCCATTTTTTCTTTACACAGTTCTAGCTGAATCTGTTTGTTCTGTGAAAGTTTGTTACATTCATCTCAATCAGTTGCACAAAATTGTCTTGAATCTAAATTTTGTAGCATTAATTCCAATTTTTGAAAGAAATCTTCACATTAGAATAGTATTTCTATGTCATGATATCGCTTGTTCGATTTCTTCGGGGACGTCAACATCTGTTTTATCCACCGGATGGAGCCAGACAACCCACTTTCGACCACCTTGTGTGATTCGCATCACTGCATATTCCAAAAACCAACTGAAAAATGTGAGTGAAATTATCAACAGAAACGATATATAAATCTCTACAACCCTGCAATTGCAAACTGCCTTTTTTGTAAACATGCATCACAGTATATTTTTTTCTTTTTTGCCTGTTAGGAAATGTGTTTTTCACTCCGCCTATTTCTCTTATGGTAATATTTTTTCTAACATGACTTGACAGTATAAAAAAAATTACAAATCAATTGGAATTAATTTAATCATAAACATTACTGCCAAGGTAGTGGTGTATATAGAATACATCGTGTAGACGTTTTGACAATCTCTGATGATGACAACAGAGATGGTCGAAACGTCTACACGATGTATTCTATATACACCACTACCTTGGCAGTAATGTTTATGATTAAACTACTTTTCAAGTCCGTGCATAGTGTTCCTAAGTAAATTGGAATTAACATTTCATTAATATAACATGGGAACATATATTTCCTTTGTGCTAAGTATCAAAATTCCCCTGTTTTTCAAATTTGTATTTTGCAACTTACGATTTTTGCCATTCCAACATTTTTTTGTATTTCTCCCTGACATATATTTTTATTTACCTTGCATCAGGGTTTTCTCGTGAAGACAAAGTAAATATTTCACCCTTTCTTGTGTTGCCTTGAACTGGAATTGTCAACTGTAACATAGTAAGGCAGCTAAGAGCAAAAGTATCACACTGATAGTTGAGTTTGTGGTGAACGATAATTTAAAATTTCCCAACAAATACTCATGTAGAAAAATGAAAGTACTTTCTGTTGATTTTAGCAACGTTTTGGGCAAAAATTAACTTGACTTGTTGCATGAAATTGAAATTTCACCAAATCAGAAAACTAACAAAGGTACTCATGATATTTCTTGCAAATACATGGGATCAACAGTTTCAAACAAAATATTGTATCTTAGAATTAGAAAAGGAAACAAAAGAGATAATTCAATTCCAACCTTTGCTTGTTGTGGACCGATTTTAGCCAGCCTTAGATTGATGTACTTCACTTTAATCGGTGATCCACCAAGAAGTTGGATTCCATACTTGTTTTCTGCCAAAGCTTTCAATGGTAAAGTGCAGTAATCACGATTTCTGTGAATCTCTGCAGAATATAGGTTTGTCAATTTACTAACAAAGCAAAACAACGATCCATTAGTAAGTAATACTCTGGAATCATAATACACTTCACTAACTGTGTATATCCAATATGCCATCAGCCACCGGGTTCTGTCTAAAACTGCGAGCCTGTTTAGCCCATGTAGCTCACAATAAGGCTGCTTGGCCCCTGTTTAGCCAATATTATGCAGGTTTATACAAGTGCATAGCAGACTAAACCAAGGGCTAAGTGAGTGTTTGGGGGACTGAATAGGGGTGAGGCAGGCTATGTGGGCTAATCATGTGTGCAGTTTTCGATGTTACCGTCACCCATTCACACTTAGTTTACATGCACAGGGTTAAAACACCAGCTTACTTTGAAGTTTGTTGTATCCGACATTAACTCCGATCGTTCCCACAACTGCAATCCCAAGTGCAACTTTACCAAGTACAGTGTTCATGCTAAAATATGTCTAACATCTGAAATACACAGTTAATAAGCTCAGGTTCTGATTTCATAAACATACACACTTTTGTTTTTTCACATCACTGTGGTTGAAACAAATCAACAAATACAAAACAGAACGACAACATTTCAATTCAACAAAGCATTATGTCCATGTTTCCAAATGTTGATAGAACAAACAACTTCTGTTTAATGTAAACATATTATCTATTGGATAATGCATTGTTGCATCATTCTGGAGTTTTTCACATTTTTACAAAATACTTGATTTCTGAATCAAATGTTGACTGTGTTTATTTGCACAGTTGTTTTGACACAATATCACACATTTGTAACAGCAGAAAAGTATATTGCTTCAAATTGACCACTGTGTTCGCATGACAAACACTCAACATTGTAAATGCAAGAAACAACAGCTTAAAGCAGGTCATAAATCTGCCTGAAAGAGTTAATTGCTTTGCAAAGTAGCAGCCCTCCAGTATGGCTCACTAAACTTGTTTGCTGTAAAGCAGTTCTCAAGGTCAAAATGTCATTGGGCATTAGGACTGCGGACAAGAACAGTTTATACTCCTGCAGTCAGCCACACATGTTGTTTATCATCGCTTGTAGCTTCACATAAAAATCACAGAGTCATGTCTTTCTACAAGCCCGAATCAGCACAAGTGCCCAGATAGTGAAAACTGGAGCAAGAATTAGTGAAGCTTGAGCGCTTGATGGATTTCTTTCCAATCCTTGACACAGAAGCATCTAAAAAGTAAACAAATAATTTAAGTCACAATTTTTGTGGAGACTTTTTTCCACATTTAATTCAGAAGAGTAGGACTAAACATTGGTTATTGGATTGATATCGCTCATGTAAACCAGTAACACACATTTCATGATGGGATTTACATTTTTCTCACAAACCTTGAACAGGAATAGCAGAGCCAAGCACGATGCAACCCACAAAGCCCTTCTGTATGCGTTGGTTTTGTCACCCGCTGCAATAGCTCGGATGAACACAATTGTGCTGAAATAAAGACTGCATCCGTCTGCTGTGAAAAGGGGAATAAAAATGCTCCACCACGACCAGTCGATAGCTTCTTCCACCTGAAAATAATGTTGTCAATGTCATCAACAAAGTGATATTGCTGCAAATGATGATACAGAAATGTTTTTGGGTACTGTTGAAAGAAATGATACTTTCAAATTATTAATTAAAGTAATTAGCCAGGAGAGGTTGGGACCCAACCTAAAACCAATTACCCCAAAACTAAAAGAATGACACAGAAACGTTTTTGGGTAAAGTATTGAAGTGGAATAGACAAACGGCAATGTCAACAAATGGTATAATGATGTTTTAATAGGCAATTATTGTGTTGCTAAACATAATATGTGTAGCGGTCATGATATTGCTCGGCTACACACGTAAGTTCCAGTTTAATAAGTGTGTCTGTTGTGCACCTCAGGTTTAGTTGAAAGATGAAAAGATGTATTCTTACCTTCAGCGTGAGAAAGATTGTAAAAATTATGACGGCGAGTGTTTGCATCCACAATTCGAACACAGAGAAACCGACAAGTTTAAGAAGTTCGCGATTATCATACAACATTTTGCTTGTCAGTGCTGCCTTATAATAATGAAAACTACAACACAACTGATTTTTGAACACTGTTCCAATGGCCGTCCTAACTAGCTCACAACAACAAACATTTACTAAACGTATATTTTACAATGTGTTTTATTTTTAATTCGACTAATTTAAGTCATAAAAAAATCTTAAAGCCCAACAAAAATAAAAACATTCCACAAAAATTCCCCTGCACAAACTAAAATCCCCCAAACAGCGACCGACTTTTCATTCATCATGATGACGTAACGATTGAGTTCGTTTGTGCAACCTTTGGGTAATTTGGTTGGTTTTTCTTTGGTGATTTTTGTTCTTGGTTGCGAATTTACATGCGTGTATTTGTGTGTTAGTAGTAGCTTAAGGTTGAAATAAACGGTAAGTTTTATAACCAAGTATTGCTCATCCAGCAGTTAAGTTGTATGTTAGTTGTACAATTTGTATTTTATTTCAAGTTTGTGTTTTAGATTTGTAAGTAAAGCACTTGTGTTTCATTTGGAAAATATCAGTTGTGACAATTGAAATTGAGATTTATCTGATTTTGACAGGTAATGTCAAACTTTGGGTAAAACATGGCTTCTTTATTCAGAAGATCATTTCAAGTTGTATCTCGAGTTTTAAAACTTCAGCCAGAAAAACATTTTGTTGGAAAAGACTTTGATGGGAACAATTACTATGAGATTCCTCCGCAAAGATATTTTCTCGGACTTGCGCAACAATCGAAAGCCAAGCGTATTGCGATTCCACCTAGTGGCACAGAAACATCAATGACAACTTTTAAATTCACGAATGAATGGAATTCTTGGCTTCAACATAAACGAGATAATCCTCCAACTTGGGAAGAAATTCAAGCAAATGAAATAAAACGTGCGACTATTCAACACAGAGCAGAAAATCTGCAAGTTCCAAAACCGAAAGTTCAAGAAAAAACTAAAACACCTGAAAAAGATGAAGAGCAAACAGTTGAATCATGGACAGACCAAAAATAGTTATTATTTTGTCCGTTAATTTGGATTTCATTTTGTTTTTTCGCAACTAGATATTTTTTCTTGTTGTTTACAACATGTTTTGGTGTGGTGGTTTACTTCACTGCTAAAGTTTATTGTTGTTTGATAAAAGTTATAATGTTGTTTCAAAAAGCTAATTTAGCAAAATGTTGAAAGCCAAAAAATGTTTTTTTATCAAAGTTGCAACTGTTTGCTTTACAATGTACTGAAATTAACTCTCTTTACTGTTCACCTTAAATTATTTTTTCATACAAAACTGTTGAAACTTTGTTCCTTTAATTTTTTTACCAGGTCAACACTGAGTAAGGATAATGAAAGCTGTACATTCTGTGTTAAGTCTGCTGGGAATATTTGGTATTTTTACAACATGGCTCTATTTCCTGAGTCAACAGTTCGATTCAAATAATGTTGAAATCCATTTTCCAAAAGACCTTGAAGATTTAAAGAACTTATCAGCTTCGTTGAGACAACATCAGCAAGATAATTTTGCCTTGGTTTTCCTTCTATTTTGTTCAGCTTATATTTACAAACAAACTTTTGCCATCCCTGGGTCAGTTTTCATGAACATTTTAGCTGGTGCTCTTCTGGGAACGTGGATAGCATTTCCATTGGTTTGCATTTTAACAGCAATGGGAGCAAGCTGTTGTTTTCTTCTGTCAAAGACATTCGGTCGGGATCTTCTCTTGCAAAGATTTTCAGATCGAATTTTAGCATGGCAAAATAAGTTACAAGAAAACCACAGTCGACTTTTTTTCTTCCTTTTATCCGTGAGATTATTTCCTGCAAGTCCGAACTGGTTTTTGAACATGACATCACCGATTGTTGGTGTTCCTATAAAGTTGTTTTTTATTTCTGTTTTATTTGGTTTGATGCCTTACAACTTTATTTGTGTACAAACTGGCTCCGTTCTGTCATCGATTAATTCCTTGGATGATATTTTTTCCACCACCATGTTTCTCAGCATGTTACTCGTGGCTGCTGCCGTATTTTTACCGGGAATTTTGATGGGCAAAATCAGTAGAAAACATGAAAACTAAACACTTGCATTCGCTTACACTTTTACCCCGTGCAATAATTATCTAGCCAAGAAAATATTTTACTTTATGTTACACCTTGTTGACAAACAAACTGTTTTACTCAATTGACTTTCAGAGTTTACTGCATTTTTTAATGTTGTGTAGATGATTTACCCATATACTATTTGTTGTTTATAAATAGAGATCATGTATTTATTTGAGTTTTTCTTCAATTGTTTCCTTAATTGTTTTACCAGATGTTTCTTCTACCAAATGTTTTGTAGCAGTAGATTCCATGTGTTTAAGATTTTTAAACAAACTAACTTCTCTACGAAACTTTCGAAACATGGATTAACAATTGATCACAAAACTTACTCGCAACTTTCGCAAACTCAGCAGGAAATAGTGAAGAGACATCGTGAAGCTGCCGATTGTAATCAACTCTTCTACATTGACCCAGAAACTGGTTATATGGTGTTTACGAGGGAAAAACATTTGCAGCGTAATAAGTGTTGTGGCTCTGCATGTAGACATGTAAGTTTCATGTTCATAATGTTGTTGTCGTTTTCATTGATATTTTTTTTAACCAGGAATTATAAACTGGCAAATTGTTTGAAAGTTTATGTAAGTTTGATGTTTACTTGTTTCCTGCATTTTTCTATATTTTTCTCTTGCAGTGTCCATTCGAACAAGTCAATGTGAAAGATCCAACTTTGAAAAAGAAGTTTAATGGATACTTTTATGAATAGTAAGTATAAATTTAATCAAAAAGCACAACTGCCAGAGTACTTGGAATACACCATGCATACACTTCAACAATTGCTGTTTCATAACTCTATTGACAACCTGTACTGATGATGAAAACAGCGATTGTTGAAACGGCTGCATGATGTATTCTATATACACAGGTTCTCTGGAAGTTGTTGATTAAAGTCTGTGTATAGTGTTTCTAATTATGTGTAAAGTTATTTAACTGCATATTTTCTGCAAAACGAACTTCTGAATCAGCAGTTTAAACCTGATTATTTTTGCAGACACGAACACCGATGATGACCGACATCGAGTTGTTGTTTTGTTTGGAAGTCAAACAGGAACAGCTGAGGAAACAAGCCTACGGTTGGCGATGCAATGTCGGGGTTCTGCTTTCAGGTAAAAATCATCGAAACTATACAATCACAGTATGCCAGGCCTATTAAAGGCATAATATAGCCAGCCACTATGCATTTAAACCAGCTGATTCGGTTATGTCCCCATCAAACCGCCTGGCGTACTGAGTGTGATGTGATCGCTGGTCTGCATAGACACTGATCCTAGTTATGAATTTATGTTCATCTTATCATCAAAACTTGTTGTGGTTTTGGATTAAAACACTTCCTTGCTTTCCAACAGATGTCATGTCTCACCTCTCGATGCTTACGACATTAAAAACTTGGTCAACGAAAAGATTTTAATTTTTGTTTGTGCCACTACCGGTCAAGGGGAACCCCCTGATAACATGAAGGTAAAATTGGAATTTTCACAGAAACAAAATTCTTGTTTGGGAAAAAAAATTGTGGTCTGAAAGAATAAATTGCTTGTTCAATCAACCTATGCATTACATCTGTGTTCTTTGCTCCTTTAAGTTAGAACTATTCAAAATGAAAACTTAAGGTAATGTTTGGTTGTGTGGAATTTTGCAGAGATTCTGGAAGTTTATTATGAGAAAGAATCTTCCAAGTTCAAGTTTGGATGACGTTAAGTTTGCTGTTCTCGGTTTAGGGGATTCCTCATATGCAAAGTTTAATTTTATTGCAAAAAAACTCCACAGAAGATTGGAGATGTTAGGTGGGGAATTTGTAGAAAATCCCAGTAAACAAAAATGCAATAAAGTGTAACAGCACTTTTGATCGTGATTTTCAGCTTTTTTGTGAAAACATGAATTCCTTGTTATCCTGCTTTTAGTAAATAAAAATCATCAGTGTTGATGACACCATTACTTTCTTTATGCAGGAATCATTTGTATTTAATTAAAAAAAAGTTAAGCGAGTATCATTGTTATTTATTGAAATTAAAGCAGTTATAAACCCTAGCTTGTGTTTCCGTGTACACCACAAATTTAATGTGCCAATGTTAGTCTTTAAACTTTTGTACAGTTTCAGCACCGATTTTAAACCACAGGTGGTCGACCACTGATCGAAGTCGGACTCGCTGACGACCAGCACGAATGGGGGAGCGATGCTGTCATCGACAAATGGGTGATGAAATTATGGGGAACTTTATTAAGGGACTTTCCCACTCCAGCTGGGGTAAGAGACAAAGACATTTTAATTAATTCTGCAAAGTATAAATTGCTTGGCACACTTTTTACATTTACTTGGATAAGAGACAATGAGATTTTAATTATAAATTGTTAATTGCTGAAAATGTATTTTTTACAATAATATTATGTTTATTAGTGGCATTATGAACAAAACATCATCGTTACCAAAACCAGGAAGTCCCTATGTTTTGATGTAACAATTTGTTGTTGTTTTGTAAACTGGTTGGCCTCAATTGTTAGAGAACGCATAGGATGTGTAAACCAAACTTTATTATTTTCACAAGTTGTGTAAAATTGATTTCATTAAATTTCCAGAAATCCAGTCCCCTTGGCAACTCTCTGCCGCCACCTGGTTACCATGTTGCAACTTATAAAAAGGAAAACAATCAAAAAATTCGTGAACAAGAATTTGGTAAATTGATGTTTGTAAAAATGACTGCGTAACAAAACAAGTGCAGATAAAATTTTGTTGTACTTCAAGGAACATTTGATGAAAAACATCCTTTCGAAGCTAAGTTGATAGAAAATAGGAGGGTCACTTCAGAAGGGCATTTTCAGGTAACTTAGTTGCTTGCGAACAATTTTCTTTTGAAGTTATCAGTTAAAAATATCCAGTTCAATATCGTGAGTTCCTGTTTCAACTTTTTTCAAATTATTTAATTACATTTCAGGACAGTTAACTTGGTTGTGTGTGAAAATTTTCTCATGAAGTCATCAGTTGAAAATCACGAGTTTTTGTTTCAACTTGAGATTTTTTTGTTTGCATTTCAGGACACTCGCTTGATTTCTTTCGATATTTCTTCGGCCCAAAGCGATCTTGTTTACCAACCCGGAGATGTTGTGATGATTAAACCTCAAAATTTGGAAGAAAATGTCAAAGAATTTTTGGGTAAATATTCACATTTTTTATGTTGTATCTGAACCTAGTAATATCCGCTTTTGGCATTGATATTTCATGGGTAAAAATCGCCTGTTTGTTTGGTTGTATTAAACCAGTGGTTCCCAACCTGTGGTACGGTACCATTGTTACAACTGAGCTTTTTAGGTGGTCTCACAAGTAGCTTTCTGCTATACTTAAACTAAGTCAGATCGGAAAATGCAATTTATCTGACCTAACTAATCAGTTCTGGTTTAGGGGAAAACCAGTGGTAGGATTCGAAAGAAAGACGGTTTATAGCAGGCCTGTCAAACTCGCGGCCTGCGGGCCGCATGCGGCCCACGAAGCCCTCCAATGCGGCCCACGAACAGTCAACAACAATTGTAGTATTTTGTCAGACTTTTATCTAATTACACTAAATTTGTCTTACTTTTCAAGTTGAAAGCTATTATTTAAACTGACGTTTACCGAAACTTAATTTATACATACAAATTCATATGTTATGAATAGAAACGATAGTAATTGAACCGTTCCTTAAAGTTTCAGTCAAGGGTGTACAACCCGCGGCCGTACGACCACATTAAAATATATGTACTGGTAGGCGTGATGTAATTAAAACTCCTTTGCCAAAACTTTAGATTTTCAAACTGCCCTAAACAGATTTTGTGTTACTGAAAAGAGTATTACCAGCCTAGTAGCCATATGCGACAGACTTTTTGTAGGCGTATTGTGTGCAAACAATGCGAAAAACGGGTACAAAAAGCGTCACAATATAGATTATGACGTAATAATAGAGTTAAAACTGCGGGTCTTCACATTGTGGAGCTTAATCTGTACAATAAGTTGGAAATTAATCTGTGCGTTTTGGGCGTCAATAGATGGTATATATATACATGATATAAACCTTTTTCTTGTAATTTTTAAACAAAAACAGCAGATAATTGGCTGCCGTTGGTGAAATAAGGATCTGCAAAGCGGTCGTCGTAGCGAAAAGGTTGTTTAAGTGTATACAACTAGATTAAAAATCACATGCGGCCCACGGCATAATTCCCAAACTGCAATGTGGCCCGCGAACCCCACGAGTTTGACACCCCTGGTTTATAGAACCATCTCACAAAACTTTATGAGATCAGCGAACCGGTTAGCATTACTGGTTACTGTCAATGAACTGTTTGTAACAGAACCGGCTGAAAAATATGACTTTTGTAACAGAACCGGCTGAAAAATATGACTTTTGTGATAGAACCGGCTGACAAAAAATTGAATCCCACCATTGGGCAAAACATGTGTTTTGGTTTAGACATTCTTTATGAATTGCTAATCTTACTGGTTTCTGAAATATGCTAACCTGGTCAAAAAATGGTCTATTTATTGGTCTACCTATTCAAACTGGTTTTAGGTGGTACCCCATATTTGAGGTTGTGAACCACAGTATTAAATTCTATGTTAGTGTAAGAATTTGTTTGTAATAATACTCTCACTCATAGAAATCTTATCACTTGACCCTGACGACCTGTTGACCTTTGACCCAATTGAAGATGATGACATCACAATGGACCTTCCACGACCCGTCACGCTTCGACGATTAGCATCAGAATACTTGGATTTCATGTCAGTGCCGAGGTGACGTCACGGATTTGTTATTTCAAGTTTTTCTGGCAACAAATAACTTCGTATAACCGAGTATTGCTCCTCCAGCAGTTTTTCACATAAACAATCGACGTTTCGTCGTCCCATATACGAGACGCCTTCATTAGGATAACGGCATATTTTGCAAGATATGTCGAAACGTCCATTATTTCTAACAAAACTGGTTGATGAGCAATACTCGGTTATACATTATGCCTGGCAGCAATAGCTTATTCAATAACTTTGTGTTTGGTTAAGTTGGTGTATCAACGTTTTGAAAGGAATACACCTTAATCCAATTGCGTTAACTCCAAAGTACATCGAAAAATTCGAAATTCGAATTTTTTAATTTAACTAGGTTAGACCAATTGCAACACACACAAATCTTTTGTTGGAATTTCTTTGTGTTGAAAGCACTCGGACTTAAACCCATAACTTTCTGACAATTCATCGGTCCCAGTTTATTTATTTGTCGACGAATTTTGTTGCTTCTACAGACGAAGTTTTTTCCAACTTTTGTCGCATCTGGCCAAAGATGAAAATGAACGAGAGAAATTAATCGAGTTTGGCTCACCAGAGGGCACTGATGAGCGATACAGTTATGCGAACCGACCGAGGAGAACAATCCTTGAAGTTCTGCAGGTTGGTTGAGTTGAGTTTATTTCGCTTGGTGAAAGACAACATAGTAACACAATTGCACTAAAACAATCATCAAGTTGGAAATAGCCTTGCAACGTTAAAACGTTATGGGACGCAAAACAGTGAAGAGTACAATTGGTGGATAATGGCTGAACGCGATGCAGCTACACTGTATTACAAGGCGTTATGTGACTGGGGCTAACAAGAAAGTGAGGTTGGCGCATTGTGGGTAAACACGACTGGGGAGGGACGTTGTTGGAACCAGTTTAGGGCTCCCTACAAACTCGTGTGAGGGAAAGAGGGTGGGGTTCGACAGGGTAAGAAACGTTTGAACTTTAACACAATAAATCTTCTGCTGCGAGTCATCACAAAAATGTTGTTGACCGCCTGAAACAACTTTGTGGGTGAAAGATTCATTTTTGTTAATTTTTTTATTTAAGGATTTTCACCACACAGCCTCGGTGATTCCACTTAACCGAATCCTCGATGTCTTTCCTCTCATCCGACCTCGGGCTTTTTCTATTGCGTCATCACCTACTCGCCACAAGGGGGAGCTACATATTCTTGTGGCAGTCGTTAGGTTTGTGAGATGACTTGTGCTTTAACTTGTTGGTTTGTTACCGAGAAAAGAATCAATAATTGATTTTAACCCATACTAATTACAATTTTATTATTCCCAGATACAAAACCCGTTTGCACAAACCGAGGAGAGGTCTTTGTTCGACCTGGTTGTCAAGGTTACGTGAGGGGGAGACCGCCAAACTGTGGTTACGCTCTGGTGGGATCCGGTTTCCATGGGAACGACCTTGCGTGATGATTGGACCTGGAACCGGAATCGCTCCTTTTCGAAGTGCGGCGCACGAGCGGCACCAAGTGGGTGAAAGTGGTACGTGAACACTAGCGGCGCTATGTGCACCCATAATTGCTGTTTATATTTTGTTTCAAGAAGTAAAAATATTAACCAGTAATGTGAATAAAATCTAACTCCGTAACACAACTGTATATCACCACACATATACTGTATAACCTTGGTGTTCTTAACCTAGCTCTATTTAATTACGTCATATCGTTGTAGGTGACGTCATATTCTTTGGTTGCCGGAACGAATTAGGAGATTTTTACTTCCGGGATGAATGGGAGGAAATGAAAGTGCGCCTCCACGTGGCGTTCTCACGGGACCAGGAAGAGAAAATTTATGTTCAGCAAAAAATCGCCCAATGCGGAAGTGAATTGTGGGATTTGATTGACAGGAGGGGAGCTTATATTTACGTTGCAGGGTACATGACATGAGATCAGCTTATATATACGGATGTAACAAGTTTGTTTTTATTTTTTCAGAAACTCCAAGAACATGCCGGACCAAGTAAAAGAAGCATTTCTAGAGTTATTACGTAACAATGGAAATATGACGCCTGAGCAGGCAACTGATTACGTCACAAAACTGCAGCAATCGAAACGTTACCAACAAGAAACCTGGTCATGACGTAATCAATGTTGTCTGCAACTTTTAAGAAATATTTTGATCCGAACAAAGTTTGTCTTGTTTTTTGTTGTCGGGTTTTTCAGACAGTTTTGCGCGGAATTTTGCGGCCTTTTGTCGGCGGAGTTCTCTGTCTTTGACCGGAATACGTCATAATACAGATTTACGTAGATAATCCGCTCAGCAGGTGGTCGCCATAGCAACAAAAGAACGCGCGTGTGTTGCCTCAGTGCCGCGAGATTGTGACATCACAATCGAATGTGTATTTGTGATGTAACAATGTGTTTCCTGGATTTAGTTCCGACGAGTATTTTCACCTGTTTACCGGGTGCAGTGATGCGGAACGGATAAACACGTGACCTAATGCTTGATTTTGTTCAAAAATATTTCAAAGTCAGTTTTTCGCACGACGATAATCCGCTGTTTGCTACGTCACAATGCGCTTTATTTCACGGCTGAATGATTTCCCTGCTAAGCTTCCTACACAAACTTCGCATTCTTGTAGAAACACTTTCACATGAGCGGGAGGTTAAAGTTACGGACAGTGACAGTTTCAGTGAAAACATTTATCAGTGCAGGGTAAACATACGACAGCGGGTTGGGAGTAACATCTGGTTTGGACGGACGCGCATTTATTGTTCCCAGGTTCAACTTCGCCTGTCGCGTGGCAACCGAGTTTGTCGGAAGTGGTACAACTTTGTTTGAATTTACTTTTTTACATAAAAATTACGAAATTGCGGTCTGGAGTACACGCAATAATAGGATTTTAAACAAGAAAATACGTCAACCAGACGGGGAACGCATTTGTGATTGGGTGAAACTTATGGTTTGCAGAAGGTTGCAAATCACGTGATTTGTTGATTTTCGTTCGTCAGTTTATTTCTCCAAAGACTTGTTCTGATTCTTACGGGACGCTGTATTATGACGTAACAAGGAGGATCATTGTCGCGTGGCGATATTGATTTTTATGGATATTCGGGAATTTGAGGTGCTAATTAGAACCGAATAACCCCCAACGGAGATTTGGACAATATGGTGAAAAATAACTAACAAATAAAATTGAAGGTTGTTGCCGTTTCCTTCTGATATCTGCATTGCTCAAACAGAGTAATATTGGTTTAAATTATCAGGGACATTGGAAAGGAAAACAAAGTGATTGAGAATCTTGGGTTAAACTCGTCGAGACGAAGTGAAAACGTTTCAGCCACTTAACAATTAGCGGAAGACAATAGAATTCGAATAAAACCTGCCGCCCTCCCCCCACTTAACCGTCAGATAACACTTAACCCTCCCCTGTAACATTTGTATCTATTGCTCAGCTCTTTATTCAACAGACAAACTCAACAAAATGAGATAAATCGTTGAATTGTCGAAAGTCGATTCAGCCCGGGCATTTTCGTTCCACAAGCTGCTTGTAACAATTGAAAGTTTCTGGTGGAACAAAGGATCGCGATTGAGTCGCACTTGAGTCATTGTTGTGACTCCACTTGAGTGAGGGAATCAACTGAGGATCCTTTTCGAACTTTTTACCCCCTTTTATTTCGCGCCATATATTTAGTGTGTTTAATCAAGCGTGAAAGTACCCTTGTGACGGAACTATTAAGCCATTGTTCTCAATTTGTCGTCATAATGCTGGGATTTGTCGAGCAACAGAGAAAATCCACAGGTGGCGGGAAAGCTTTGTTGCGTCCCGGGATTAAAACGGAAATTCGTGTTTGCTCAAAAATATTACAAGTATTTCAAATTTCAATATTTTTGCTCTAAAATATTGCAACATTTTGATTTTTGGAATTAGATTTGCATAAAATTGTTTTTAACGCAAGTTTCTTTGTATCCGCCATTTTAATTATCGAGTCAATGAATTTAAGTCAAAGCGAACAAAAACGTTTTTCGACAAAACGCAAACTTTCAGTTAGCTTCTGTGGGTCAAAGGTCAGCGATGTTAAAAACATGAAACTTTTTAGATTTGTTGCCAAAATATTTCCTGCTTCTACTTTAAGCGGCGACTTCACTCTTCGCATTTTCACCGCGAATCTTTCAGCTGCTCCACGAAATGCTTCAGAGTTCGGTGTCGGAACCGCTGAGGTCACGGAGCCGCTGTAAAGTCGCGTTTCCCGAAAACAAACTCAACATTCGCGAAAAGCGCCAAACCCGAAGCGGCTGAAATATGACGCCATGTTGGCATGACAACCGACGCGCGAAGCATTTCTTGCGCTCAACCGTAAACCTCCTCCCCCCAGCCCTCCAACGCGTCGCGCGATTCAATAGTGACGTCATAATTGTAAAAAAAACGAGCGGAGGAATTTATTGAGACGCATAGAATTAAGCAGGGGGGAGCCGGCCCTGTACGCTATTCTATAATCCCGCTTATATTTGTCGCCGCTTGCAAGCCAACGCCGCCTGTCAATCAAACTCCAACCACCGTTTTTCCCCTTGGTTGTTGTCGGCCATATTTTGTTTCCAAACTCAGCTCAGCTCAGGTGCCACCAGATTTCGGTTTGAAATGTGCGAGAGAGGTTTGTGTGAAGGTTGCAGCGCAGCCACAGAAGCTGAAAGTGCTTGCGTTCAGGTTGTTTGTTTCAGTTCAACTTCAAGCTGAGGATGTATTTTAGTATTTTGTCGAGTTGAAGTGAGGACTGAGAATTACCTACTTTCGTACTTTCGTAATAAGGTACTGAATCACTGATGATGTCGCATAAGCGAAATATATTTGCCTTCAAACCACAAGAAAGGATAACTTTTAACTTCTAATAAATTTTCAATCAGTTCGTACTTCGACTTAAACACTTCTTGTCAAAACGTTTTCTCGGATTTTGTGGCGACGATTTTACCAGACCTTGATTAGAACATAAAGCTATAGTTTGTTTTGTTGGAACAGCTGATTAATGCAGAAAAGTTTGAACGAATTTAGAAAGTTCAAAACATTGCATTTTTTACTTATAGGTTTCGCTACGTCGGAAAATAATCAAAAATACCCACTTTAAATTTTGATAATTTTATTTGGCACTTTCAAGTTCAGATTTTAGGGTTACAACATTTTGTGCGAATTATTTCTAACCGGTATTAATGTTTGAGATAATAAAATTGATTTTCACTGATTACTTGAATTATTTCACTTTTACACAAGAAACCAGAAAACTTAGTTCCAAATGATTTAGCTAAAGCATTAGTTGAACCCACAGGCCGTTTACACATTTGCGTGAATGGGGTTAGGAGCTTAGGGGTAACTTACAGGGTACGGTGCCATAATGTTACCCCGGTTTGAAACCCGATATTAGCTGGGTTTGCTGGCGGCCGGTTCGGTAAAAGTTGCAGATTTCACAATACTGCGTCGAATTTATAGTTTTCATGTTTCAACTTTTTGCTTTGCATGGAGCACTACATACGGATCTGTTCATAAGTTTAATGATGAAACTGAAGTGTTATAAACGGGTGTAACTGATGTGGCCCTTCATATCACTAATGATGGCATGAGCATTTGCCGAAACGTTTGCACAAAAAAATGCTTTTACGTCTATTTGGGCCGTTAGTTCCATCATTAAACTTTTTGCTTGTTTTGTGAACATAAACTATGAGAGATTTCATTGATAAAAATTCAAGGTTGGGGCTTTTAATATTAGTGCAATTTTCAGGACATGTTGAAACGTCGACCTGTAGGTGATTCGCCTTTCGTCGTGTTACTATCAGCCACAATTTCAAACCTTACCCGGGTTTTCGATTTGAAAATGCCGCAGAGGCCTGTTTGAAATCCTGGGATCCCATGTACGGGTTTAGGTTAGGAATAAGTTAAATCAAAGTGTAAAGAGTTCTGGCATGTTTACTTTTTTCAGTTTATTGGATTTAAACTTTTATAATGGAAAATGGTGAATTTGACAATCCGCAAGTGGCCAATCAGGAGATGCCACGTCACTGCTTGTATGAAATGACGACTGCAGTCAACAACAACCAACAAAATCCACCAATTGATGTAAGTTGCAGAAATAGTATTTAGGAACACTATACACAAACTTAATTTAATTTAATCATAAACATAACTACCAAATAACTTGTGTACAAAGAATACATCATGCTGACGTTTGTTCGATAATTTGGTGCAATTCTACTTTATGTATTTCACTGTGTGTAACACCATATGCGCTTGTCCTGGTAAATATTACACGAAGTTGTAATTCAACAATTAAAACGATTTGATTTTATGTTAGTATTTATTCGAAACATTAAAAGTTTAAATGTACTTGTTGCAAATTTCTTGAAGTAATTTTTAATTTTATTTGATTTTTTTGTTTCAGAATTTTCCGGTCTGTTGCGGTTGCGGTCACGTGATCGACGATTCCGCTTTTCTATTGGTCGGATTTTCCCACTGGCACGTCACGTGTTTAAAGTGCTGCGCATGCGCAGTGCCGCTTGATGCAGCTCATTCCTGTTTTGTGAAAGATGGGAGAGTTTTCTGCAAAGAAGATTACGGCAGGTGAGGGGCGGTGGGTTTTGGAGTAATTTTGTGGGTCGGGTGTGAACTGGTGGGGTAAAGCCAGTGGTGGATTCAAATTCTTTGTCAGCCGGCTCTATCACAAAAGTCATATTTTTCAGCCGGTTTTGTTACAAAAGTCATATTTTTTAGCCGGTTCTGTTACAAAAGTCATGTTTTTTAGCCGGTTTTGTTACAAAAGTTATATTTTTTAGCCGGTTCTGTCACACAAGTCATATTTCTCAGTCGGTTCTGTTACAAAAAGTCCATTGACAGTAACCAGTAATGCTAACCGGTTCGCTGATCTCATAAAATTTCGTGAGACGGTTCTATAGAACCGGTGCGAACCGGCCGAATCTCACCACTGGGTAAAGGGGATGTTTTATAGTTTACTTTGTTATTATCACTATGACAACCGAGCAAATATTCTCAGGTTGTTTTCGATGCGTCCCTGCGCCCACTGCGGGATTTTCATCGAATCACATGAGTGGGTCATGAAAGTTCGTGATCACGTGTATCACGCCACCAAGCGGTGTTTCAGTTGCTCGGTGTGTCAGCGCCCTCTGGTGAGAGGAGAACGTTACGTCACAGATTCGAAAGGACTTATTTGTTTTTCGTGCGTCGATGTGAGTCGGTTTACAATTTGTAACCTATTTTTTTCTTAAACCTAATTTGCAAATTCTCAAATATTCCAGCTGTAATTTTTTAACATTAGAATTTTAAGGGATAAATTTGTGAGATCAAAATGGCTTCTTTGTTTTAAGCGAAACAACTTATTTAGTTCAATAAAAAAATTCATCGTTTCACATTTAGAAGTGATCCTTGTTTGATCAGAAGAAATGACCTTGAAAAGTTTTAACCTTTTTCAGATAGCAGGTGATTTCTATGGATCTATCCACAACAAAGTTGGAAGACCGAAAAAGAAAAAACTCAACGTGACGTCATCGCACTTGGACTCGATCTGTGGGATGACGATAAACTATGCGACTGGTGAGAGACTAAAGCGGGCGCGGTAGTTTAATCGGATAAAAGCTATAGGCGAGTCCCAACAAGATGCAAATACTTCTGAATTCAGATAACACAAAATTGTTGATCGAGATATATATCTTGCCTATATACAGGCATCGTCAGTCTCTAAAAACTGCAAACAAAAAGGTTAAGTGGAGAAGAACAGATTTAAAAGCAAAAAATAAATAAAATAATGAAAAACTAAAAACAAGCGGAATTAAACCACCTCAGGTTAGCTAACCAGACATCCTACTTTATTGAGAGGTTTTAGCTTAAACACGTTGAACAAGATATCCAGAGCAATTATCAACTAAACATGTTTGCATTGTCATTGAATACATTTTGTCGCGTAAACCGTCTTAGTTGAATAACAAGAGTTGTTTGTATTGAACGTACGCGCTTCAGGGTGATTTATGGCACAGTTTATGTGGTGGCGTAAAACTTGATACAATTTGACTTCGATTAAACAAGTGAACAAATCGCTGTAGCGAACTTGGTTTAACTTCGGGCCAACCTGTCAATCAACGAATATTTTTCCCACGTCCTCTTCTTGACCATCTTAAACCAACAAATCGAAGTGAAAAACTTTTGCACTGCGTCAATATTGACTGAACGCAGTCAACCGGAAAAGACACTCGCGCGGCGAAGTTTGAGAAGTTTTGGGGATTTTTTTTTCGGCAAAACTTGATTTTGCAAAACAAAGTTCGCAAGAAAAATAATTTAATTTTCGAAAATAATTAAGTCGTAATATATAAAATTGTTTCCAATTTAAAACCACCGAATATAACTGTCAAGTTTTATTGTTTTTTTTTAGGGCCTGAATATTAAGTTTAAACCAAAGCGCCACATTTATGCAATAAATATTAAAATTCGAAACCAACCAGTCACAATTTGTCCTCACACGTTTCGAATCGGTGAAAATATTTTTCTCCAATGTAGATTTGTATAAATTTTGTGGTTAACATCAAAGAGGAAATGTTGCAAAACTTTGCGGTTTTCGTTGTCACAAATTTTAACTCCCGCATTTTATCGATGCCAGTAGAAAGGAGGTTGCTAACTGAAAGACGTTGTTTCACATTAAACTTTCAGGTCGGATATAAATACTTTTTTATTTCGCCACAAAACTACTGGATTCACCCAGTTTAATCTAATCTAGTTTGTTTTGAACAAAAGTAACAATAATGTTTTTTAAAGTAATGTAATAAAAGTAAACATTTTTTTATTCACTTTTCTTGTGAATTTACAACTTAACGATGTGATATGAGGGCCACATCAGTTACACACAAACATGTGAGGTAAAAAACAAAATGCAATTGCGGATTTGGGGAAAGTCCCGAGTGTGGTTGAAACCCGAGCTATTGTCGCCATTTTGTGTGAGTGGAGTGTGGGGGGGGGGGGAGGAAGGCGCCATTGTCCATCATTCGAAAACAGATGTTTCGACGTCTGGCTCCGGTCTGCTGCTTCGAGGCTAAAACGCGCCACCTTTAATTGGAAGAGAAATGACCCTCCCCATTCAGCTGCCCGTGTTTTGACGTCTGTGGGCAGTTACCCCACTCCTCCCCCACTGACCACCCCACACACATGGGTTACGCTACTTGACCTCAACACAACTGACATGGGGCAACAAGTGTCAATCACTGAAACATTTTTGTCTTCCCCTCAACGTTTGTAGGTTTTCTTGTCAAAGTTTGTTATTTTGTTTACAAGTCCGTGTTTCCACATTTTTTCTTGTGGCACGGAATTTGTCTGTTGGAATTTGTTTTTAGAAATCCTTTACCCACGCATTTTAGTTACGTGTGAGTTTAGGGTTGGACACCTAGCGGTAAACGGCAAAGTTAAAAAAGTGATAATAACGAAATTGTAATAAATGAAAGCTACAACTCGATTTAAATGTAAACAGGATTTTTTTATGAGGTGTTATTGACAGTGCTTGTTAAAAGTTCTGGTTTGGGTATGAATTGTTACGCAACAATTGATTATGACGCATGAATGACGCGCAGGTGTTGTTCGATTTTTGTTGTCACAAAATCTGTCAATTAAATTTGATGAGTCACAAACCATAGAAATCAATACGAAACTACATAAAAATATTATTAATGTTTTTGTGCAAGAATGCGCATAACCACTTGCAAAATGTTAAACAGCGACGCGCCGTTAAACAAAATAATTGATGAAATATAAACGCAACGTAATTAAAGTATTTCCACTGTGCACTGTAGCGGCATCAAACACAATGCGTTAAATGCAGTGGTGCTATAGAACCGTCTCACTAAATTTTATGAGATCAGCGAACCAGTTAGCATTACTGGTTACTGTCAATGGACTTTTTGCAACAGAACCGGCTGAAAAATATGACTTTTGTGATAGAACCAGCTAAAAAAATTTGGATCCCACCATTGGTTAAATGCCTGAATTTTCTTTATGTTGGACATATTGGTATATCGCATTTTTTGTTTGTAGACGAAGTTTCACCACTGGGTGGCGGTAGTCCATCGTACCACCCTCCAAAGTCGAAGCGCATGCGCACAAGCTTCAAACACCACCAACTTCGATCAATGAAGGCTTATTTCAACCATAACCACAATCCCGATGCAAAAGATCTCAAGCAATTATCGCAAGAAACCGGACTCACTAAGAGAGTTCTACAGGTAATTACTTCTTAACTGGTGCAAATTGTTAAAACACATAAAACAATTAAACAAAAGCATCGTTCTTTTTGTCCCAATCAGGTTTGGTTCCAAAACGCGCGAGCAAAACATCGACGTAGTTGTGTTCAAGATGACAAGGACAAGTCAAAAGACGACGAAAAATTAAAAAAATCAAAATCCGAAACTACTGATGTTGAATCAACAAGCGTCGATGATTCTCCTAATTCTAGTTCGTTTATCTACGACACAAGCAGCCATTGTGACGAAATGTCACCCGAGGACGATTACCAGCAAAATTCCTTCACTGCTCAGGGAAATTACCTTCCTTACAACAATAAGCTATTCATGGGCTCTATGACGTCACTAACGAGCGCGGCATCGCCTACGTCACCAGTTTCGTCGGCCTTGGGTTCGGTGCAAGCTATTACGTCACCATGCAATATGTGACGGCATAAAGAAATGACATCATGTTTAATATGTTCCTATCATAGTTCGGATCGTATATTTACAGTGTTTATGTTTACCGTCCCATTTCAGTTTGTTTTTATTTTTTAATTCTTCGCATTTTCTAGGGTTTTCCCCTATTTTGTTGTTGTTTTTGCTGTTGTATTTCTGCAAAGCCATTTCCATATTTATACGTCTGTAATGTAACTGTATTTGTCCTTAGCTTGGTATTGTTAAAGTCATGAGAAATGTATTAAACTTGAAAGGAGTCTTTACAGTATCTCCCAACAAGCTATCCAGATAGAGAATTGGGTAAATAAAGAAGATTCCTATTATCCTACGCCTTCTGAGGTAACAATATTACGACACAAATACAATAAAGGTATCCATTGTAATGTGATATCACAATCGATTGTCACAAAGAGCATTGTGAGTTTCTCAACAGTTCGATGAATGAAGGCTTCCAGCTAAATCTGTGTTTGCCGTCTACAAACGATTTGCTACCGCCGGCATGCAAGCTGATAGGCTGGCTGTTTGGTCGAGGAATTAGCGTTGTATTTTGAGATAAGCAATCCAGGTTTTGCCGGAACAATTGTACAGTTGCAGCCTACTTAGTTAGGAAGGTAGTTGTCCATTTCACAGTGGATTACAAGCATAAGTTTACACACCAGTAAGACAGCTGTACAATCAGGTCTATTAGGCAGGCTAGCTGAGTATGCCTGAAACAGCCGTCGGCATTTATAACTGCAGGTGAACAGTATAATATTGCCTGACACGTTTGCAAGGGTTAACTAATTCTATTGATCTGGTGATAAAAAGTCACAGAGTTCACAAACAGGAACTGACCAGTCGTCACCCGCCCAAATAACGCAGTTGCTTCACGTTTGTACGCAGTCGATTATAGCTGGCCGGATGTGGAAGAACTCATACAGCTTAAGCTTCCCAGTAAACACAGCACAAAACCTCCACAACGAGCCTTTTTTGATTTGTTGCTGCAGTTCCATACGATGCCTGTGGACAGGTTGGATAGATTATGTTGCAATCAGATTTGAGTTTAGACTGTTTGCTGTTTGTATAGATTCTACCATGAACCTATAAATTTGAAGCCGTTATAAATCCTACCATAAACGTTACGACCGTATTGTTGGTTTGTCGCGATCCGTTTGGCCTTTTTGGCCATATGTGAAGTGGAATTTTGGAAAAATTGTCATTTAGTTTCGCACATGCAGTGGTAATTATTGGCCATTTTCTTGTCCCACGTCTCTTGTGTTGCAAACGTTGAACTGGTTTAACTTTGTAAACCACTGACCATATTTTCAAACAATTTGCCCGGCTTGTATAAGTCCTGAAAAGAAGGTTTAATTTATCACCACACTTAGCTGAACAGAACTGGGTCGTTAACCTGTTTCAGGCGAAATTTGTTGGGTCAAAAAAACAACAAACATACGTGACTGTAGGTTTGAATACGCGCTCAGTAATTTGTAGCGCGTTTGACAAAACCGTTTAGATCGTGATGTCACAGGAAACAGAGACAAGTCATTGTTACGCGATGCTTCCGTTTTAGCGCTGCTCGGTTTGTGTTTTGTGTTCGCGGCGCTTAGTTTGTGTTCAGTTCGGTTATATTTGTGCAGTTGCATCAACATATCAGCAATGTTGCGCGGAATGTTGTTTTAATGCGTCGTACCCTTCTATATATAGCTTCGCACAGGATGCAGAATGTTTTTCAATGCGTGTTGTGACGAAGCTCCCCTGCCAAGCTCACTTAGCCGTGTTTCTGTGTCAACGATGTTTATGTTTCAGAAATGTGATCGAACTATCAGTTATCGTCAGCATGTAGGCCACAGGAGAACATAGGTGAGATTTACGGGGTTTTAGTGTTGATTATTAAGTAACTGGTTGCAGTATATAATGTGTAGGTAAGAATTCTCGAAATACTGACAGTAATTTAGCGTCGAATTTGTTAAGGCGCAAGCTTATGGCTTAAAGGTGCATTCAGTGTTATTTACCCTGATGAAGGCGACCTGTATAGGATTTTAAAACGTCGGAATAAAACACATTTGCCAGAAATGCTCTATAAACTTGATATTATGCCTGGCAGCAATAGCTTACATATTCTTATGGCTTAAAGCTGTTTAAGTCTCATCATGTACACATAGGAAAATCTTTGTTGTTTATTCGAAAGTGCCTAACGCCCCTATCCTACCATAGAAACTGCCTAACGTCCCTATCTTCTGTCCTTTTTTAAAAGTTGGGTAAAATGTGTTTATGTGTTGTATCATCTCACATAAAATTGTTTTGTGTTCAGATGTTGCATGTGTAAAGTATTTACTAACTAAACCAGTAACCATGGATATATCAACAACCGCAAGAACCCAAGGATCAATAAACCCCAGGTTTTTCCCCGGTTTAAACCCTGAGATCCTATTCCGTACAACTGATGCGGCGAATACTTCGCACCCAGCCCAGGAATACCACCCATTATGTGCCCCCTACCCCCTATGTGACCCCATGGGTTGTGGTACGGGGTCCCCTATAGATTGTGGGGAATGTGACAAAGCTGGAGTTGGAATCGCGCTGGTCGGGATGTGTTTGTTGGCTCTTGTAATCGTCATATGTAAGTTACCACTTTAAACTTGAACGTTGGCTATATGTCACAAAATGATGATGTATCCAGTGGTGGGATTCAGCCGGTTCGCACCGATTCTATAGAACCGTTTCACGAAATTTTATGAGATCATTGTAACAAACAGAACCGGCTGAAAAATATGACTTTTGTGATAGAACCGGCTGACAAAAAATTCGAATCCCACCACTGCATACCTTCATACCATTGAAAACATAATTTTTAAAATGGGTTCAAGAGAAATACGAAAGAACACTAGGCCTGGTCATATGGTTTGTTCTTTTAACTGTTTTATTTAAACATACAATTGTCAGCCGGCTTAACCCTAAACATAACTATGGTAACTTTCACAAAATACGAGGCAGTTTAAAGTTTAAACAATCATTTGACCGGTATTATTATATTTTCAATCGCTCGCCTAAATGCTTCGTTGAACGTTTGCCCTATTGTCGCATTTTTTCAAATATTTGCAAACCGAATAATTTCTTATGACGCCACGTTACCAGGCAACCTGCTCGTGATAATGATCATCACTCGGACTCCGACCCTTCAGCGTCGCCATTGTTACATCAAGGTGTCCCTGGCAGTTGCGGATCTTCTGATCGGTCTCCTCGTCCTCCCATCTTCCATCTACAATCTCTCCACCACTCTCTATCTTCCGCCAACTCGCAACGTCACACCACGTGGCCTGATACAGACCAATCAGGTCGCGAGCGTGTTTTTCGGGACGGTTCTCATTGTTTCGCTCACAGCTTCGATTTACAACCTGCTTCTGCTCAGCTTGGATAGGTGCGTATAGTATACTGATGTGCGACAAATTATATGTTGTCTGAAATTTTACAAAGTTACTTTGCCCTCAAAATTTACCCATAGTACGCCAGGCCAGGATTTTTTTAAGGTTTGGTTTGGGTGACCGCTAAGTAGTTTTAAGAGACCGCAAGTGTTTCATTTAAATAACAAAAAATCCAAAGTCCAAATTTTGGGAAACCGCTGGAGAAGTTTGGGGGACCGTTTCGGTCCCCCAAAACACCTTAAAAAAACACTGCGCCAGGCTTATCGAGCACAGGTTAGATTTTTCTAGCTTGTGCCTTGCTGTATGTGAATGCTTGGGAGACCGCCTTGATTTCGGTATGACGCCTTCAATGGGCCTGGTGTACTGTGAATTATAAATGAGTGTGCCGTGATCGCTAGTCTGCAATCTACATAAAGGCTTCAGGGTTTTTCCGGTCATAAATTTGTGTTTATTCAAACTACGTTTAAAGATTATGATATTTTGTGTAACAACAAAAATTAAAATATGAATTTCTCAATTATGCACCCAAGAGCAGACCAGACTGTTAAATTGTGACGTCAGTGTAGCTAGTATGACGTCGACATACATTGTCTGTGAATTCAAACTACTTTACATTTGCATAAAGTGCTGACACAATTTTGGCAGGTTTCTTGCTGTGGCGAGACCGCTTCAAAACCGATCTGGAAAATATTTCTCCAGACAACGATTGAGCATCTGTATCGGGATCGTCTGGTTCATCGGTGAGTTGTAGCGCCCTCCAGTGAGCTTGTAGGATCGAGGTTTTGGTTTTCCCGCAAACCTCAGGTCGTGACGCAATCAGGGTTGAAACAAGGGACAGGAAAGTTTGAGTTACCTAACTTACCTTAAAATTATCTTAAAACCACCCGAACTTTTTTCCCTTCTCTAAATTGCTCATATTTTTTTTGATGGTTTGTTGCCTCGATATTAAACCAACCCTGACTAACAAGATAATGTCCATAAATAACAATGAATTGGAAGCAAGACTGCTGGAAAATTTTGCATACAGTGTCCTTTTAGCCTTTTATTTTGGTCCGCGTTTTGTTGCCCAGGTGAACAACTTGTATAGTGTTGGGATTGTTACGTCACACTAGCTAGCGCTCGGTTGTTATTGTCCTCATCTGTCCCAGCCGAGTTAAAAATAGCTGCGTACCAGGTAATATAGCTGCTTAGAACCTGTTGTAAAGGAAGTGTGTGCACGTATAGAAGCGTGTGTGACGTGCGTGCTGCAATTAATCAACGGGATGTAGAAGTGAACAAACAACAACAACATGACGATGTCACATACTTGGGTGTTTGCAAATACAAGTGGGGTTGAGGAAAGCCCACCTTGATGGCACATTTTCAGGTTTAAACCATCCAATTTATTTCATGTGAGCAAAATTTCCCACGCACAGAAATTTCCCTATATACAGCAAAGTTTTTTTCGGAGTGAGGGTCACTTTACTATGTGCATGACGTCATCTTTCCCCACCTAAATAACCGCTTTTAACCTACCTAAGTTATGTGATTGTTGTCATAACCACACTTTCATGCGACATTTGGTTGTTTGGGCTTCAGTCCTCTTCAACCTATTTCCCTCACGCTGTTTTAAAGTGCTTGGCTGTACGTTATCCACTTATCATACACATTGCTCATCACTTGCAGTTCTTACAGTTACGACTTTATTGCTGAACACATTTGCACCCACGTACCAAGATTGGAAAACGCTGGTTTAGCCAGAATTTGTTTTTGTTTTTCTGTTTTTTTTAGAATTATTCCTTTTTTTTTGGTTCTCCGATGTTTATTATTTATCTTCTTGTTTCTCTTATGACGTCAGTTTGCTTTTACTGTTAGGAATCCTTGTTTCGTCACTTCCGGCTATGATGTCACAAAGGTTCAGTTACGTCATGCACCCGACAACATTCTTCTACGTCATGACGACAGTTCCAAGTCACGTGGGTGAAAGTAGGGGGACCGGGCCCATCGCATTGTTTGCTCTCGTTGTCATGGGAATACCGTAAGTTCGTTTAAAATAAATTGTTTGGGAATAATTTGATATTGATGGAAAAATATAACTTACGTTTTTATTAGTGATGCGCCGAAGTTTCGGTTGGCGGAAACATTTTGGCCGAATACGCTGTTTTCCGATGTTTCGGTTTCTGCCCGAACTATTTTGAAAATTCGGCCGAAACCGAACTTTTTGATTGCATGGAATTAATACCTAAACTAGCATTTTCACCAATACGAAACGTCATAAATTGAACAATTGTGGTATCTATAAAATACGAGCCATGTTGTCTGCAAAATATTGCAAGTTTAGTAAAACTTCCAGAAGGTGTAAGTGATTTTGATTTGTCATAATTGAGTTTACCCGCATCAACAACACAAAGTTCAGTTGAAAACATTTATAGAAACAGGGATTTTTGGTTCGGCCTGATTCGGCCGAAATTATTCGGTTTCGGCCCGAACTTTTTTAGGCGGGTTCGGTGCATCACTAGTTTTTATACCAAATATACAAATTTTTCAAGTATACAAATTTTGTACACCGTATTTACTCGATTGTAAGCCGCATGTTGAGGTGTTAAAAAATAATATAAGCCGCCCTCGATTGTAAGCCGCACCAACGGCAGGTAAAAAACAGTATAAGTCGCGGCTTACAATCGAGTAAATACGGTTGTTTATTAAACACTGCATACAAAATCCAGTTTTTCACATTCGTAGAAGTGTTATTCACTTCAATGGATGCAGAATCCAACATTTTCTCAACATATTTGTGTCGTGCAGATATTTCCTGACCGTGACCTTTAACCTCGTGACCCTGACAATCACCTTGAGAAAGTTGGCGACCCGGGAAAGGTTGGGAAGCATGTCGGGAAGTTTGAGCAAATCAAAGCGGGCAAGAAAAACTGAGGAAGCAAAGAGGTACGTGACGCTCTAAAAAAAAGTTGTGAACTTTGTTGGATTTAACACCGAGTGATGAAACTTCAATTTTAAACTAGTTTCTGTCTACGCCAATATTGTCGAATTCGTTTAATGTTGAACTTAGATTCACCCTTTAAATCTTGCGTAGATTGAAAATGATTTTGGATTCTTGTCCCGAAATGAGTGAATCGAGTGGAACAAAAAGCGGCTGGTTTGCCAAGAAAGGTTGGAACTGGAATAATCACAATAACGACAAGGTAATGACTCTACTCATGCAAAAATTATGGTGACTCAAATCGTTTTTTTTTTTCGTGCGTTTCATATTGCGTGTTTACAGTCGGTTCAGTCTGTTAGGCTTTCAGTTGAGGAATGATTGTGCGTGTGGAGGAACTATTTACCCTTTCCAATTGTAGTCCCTTTTATTGCTCTTCGTAGACACTGAAGATGCTTTTTTGGCGAAATATATTTGTTCGTTATAACATCGTCAACTGGTTTTAACCTGGAAATAAACATTTACCAACTTGTGACTTAAATCTAACAATACTAAAACGAGTCCCGGAAAGACTCCTGTCGTGGGTTCGAATCCCACCGCAGGCTAGATTTTTCTAGCCTACACCTTGCCATATGGTGGTGAATGCTTGGTGACCGGCTGATTCGGTATGACGCCTTTAATGGGCCTGGCGTACTGTGAATACTAAAACGAATACGTATTTTCTACAGCGACCTGGCCGTCTTTCCCAGGACCGGTTGGAAAGCATGAACGCTTCCTTCACCAAAAACAAGAAACCTGTGAATCTCAACTACAGGGTGACAAGAATGATCATTTCAATGGTCGTCGCATTCACAGGTGAAAACTTGTACCAAAAAGTTTGGATCACAGAGACTGATCTAAATCTTAATGACAAATATAACGGGCCAAATAGACGTAAAAAGTGACATGCTTTATTAAGCGTTTAAACAGATCCGTGTATTCCAAAGTAATCTAAAGCTAATCCCAATGTTGGCCGTGATAAACGATTTTATATGTGTTGGCTGGTTTCAAAGGAAAGTTTCAAAAAAATATGACCACAATCTAACGCAGATAAATTGTTACCTTCAAGCTGTTTTGCTAAAACCCACTGATCTGTATCTCAATAAAATTCTTTGTTGGTTTTTAGTTTGCATCTGTCCATACGTTGTGGTGAACGGACTTATGGTTGATGGAAGTTTGAACTGCTCAAATGTTGGTGTTGTGTACAACGTTGTGTCTTATCTGGTGCTGATCAACAGTGTCATGAACTTCTGTATCTACAATCTATGGCACAGAGAATTCAGGTTTGAAATATATTTATATCAGGTTGTCAATAACACGATAAAACGGGTTCTAAATCAGCAGCAAAAAAACATTTCTAAGTCCAATCACACCGTTAAAACAATAGAAAGTCGATTAAATGTCCCCTCTCAACTACATTAGGAACACGATTTATAATGTGTGTGACGTCATAAACGTCTGACATACAACAACATACAATTTCTGTTTGTGGAATAATTGAGATTTAAACGCCACCAGCACAGTAAAATGTGTATGTGTCGTATGGTTTCACATCTTACAGCATCTCACCATGTTCATACAACCATGTTATAAATATTACAATTTACAACATTGAAATAAAACATGTTGAATTGATTTTCAGACACGAACTTGTAGCGGTGTTGACGTGTGCAGCCAGGCGAAACGAGAGGCGAAAATCGTCGAACGGATTCGGAGCATCCGGTTCCAGACAATGGCCGATTGTTCGAGACAGTGGGAAGCTTTCTGTTCCGTCACAATTATCATCCGGTGTATCCTCGTTTCAAGCCCACAAGTGAAGAGGTCGATGTTTTCTCTGTTGATAAACTTGGCACTTGAACTTGAAGCAGGATGTAGCGTGTGAAGGTTGAACAATCCATAAAATGGAAAGTGAATCCCACTTTGAACTTGGAATTGTTAAAACACCGACGAGAAATGGGACAGAATGAAAAGTTTTCGTAGCAATACAACAAGAGCCGCTCCGATCTATGATGATATTGTTGGTGTAGTTCAAAGAGTTATAGTTAATATTGTCATGGTACCGCTTCAATCTGAACCCGTTGTTTATTGCTCGTTATTCTTTTTGCACTGATTTATTGGTAAATTTTCGTGGTGTTATCTGTATTTGATCTAATGCCCTGGTTCCCATCGTGGATGTGTACCACACGACAGATGAACTTAAAATGTAAAATGGATGTTTAAAATAAAGTTTTTGGTACAGGAACTGCCTCTAATGCCTTTCATACTTTTCCACACATTTATTTCTGAACAATTTTATTCTTAAAACTCAGTTTTTGGTTCCAAATAAACAGCAGAACTCTTTGTTCAGTTTAAGTAAGGTTTTGGGCACAAAACAATGGGAAATATCTATGTATCTAATGTGTGTGTTTTCTAGTATGTTTGGTGTGAGCGTGTGTACGGTAAATGGAATGCACTTTTTGTAATAAACAAATGCAAATGTTACAACCCCTGGTGTTCCAACATTATTAAACATAAAAATCATAAAATACAACGATTTCTATGGATGTTGTCTGCTGGATTTGTTGTTTCTGCCTAAAGAAGATAAGTTTAGCTTTATCTTATGAATCCGACACAAAAACAAATTAAAACATGGCTCAACGTTTGCCAAAATACAATTACGGACTTTTGGATACGTCGGAGAGTTCTGGTTTGAGCAATTTGGATACAACAGGATTTTCAACGACTTTGGATGAAAGAAGTTTTCATCAAAATCCCGACAGACAGCCAGGTCAGAAAAACATTCAACAAGATAAGTAACAACAAATTTACAAATCCGCCTATGTCAACTTATTTACTCAGTAACACCCAACCCGGGAAACACTTCTGCATCGACTGGAATTCTTGGAAGTGCTGAAGTTTCAAAGGATCAGAGTTCAGGTACTACAATCCTTTCTGTGCATTAAAATTTGTTTAAATGTAGCAAATAAAGCAGCATGTACGTAAAACTTAAGTTTAAATTAAACATGGTAATGTTTTTGTGTAATAGTGTTTCAAGTTCCACTGCAACCTGCACTTAGAAAAGTGACTTCCTCTTTGCGACCGACTCCAAAAACCCCATCAGCAAAAATACTTGGATCAAAATCTACTCCTGGGTATTTAATTCCTATTTGTTATATTAAGACAAGGTTGCTCATACACTTGCAATGATTATAATTGTAAATCTTTTTTTGTAATTCAAACATGGCTTTATGTCACTGATCAATCCACTTTGTTTGAATCACAATTTGTTTAGCGCAACTCCAGCACGGTCGTCGGTTCGAAGCACTCCAATCATGAAAGATACTCCTCGCAGTAAAACACTTGAAACTCCACGAGCAGTTGAGCCTTCGGTGATTGTCACTTTAGTCGAAGGCCGTGGACTTGCAAGGTGACCATGAATGTTTTAATTGTACAGTAGAGCATTTTTAAAAGTTAATTTGTCAATTGGCAGTGTTTTTAGAATAAATCTACTTGAGGTGTATTAATTTCACATAATTGCCCAAATAGATGTAAAAAGCGACATGCTTTATTACTTAAACGTTTCAGCAAATGCTTATGCCATCATCAGTAATATGAGGAGACCACATCAGTTACACCTGTTTATGAAGACTTGAGTCACATAAAAGGTTGAGAAAAAGGTTCTTTACTCTATTTTTACAAATTAAACAAAGTATTCTGTTGCAGGGGTGAAGTTGGGATGGCTTCAATAGATTTGAAGAATCCAATCCTCACTTTGTCTCAATTCTCTGACACTCAAAATTATGTGAAAACGATGACAAAACTACAAATCCTTTCACCCATAGAAATTATATTTCCCAGCACAATGTGTGATGGTGGAAACGCTGCCCCTGTCTACAAAATTGTCAATGAAAACTTCCCGGTTTGTACAAAATGTTTCACTGAGAAGTTTTTGTACACATACTAACAAATTTCTGTTTAGGGATCAAACATCACAACCATTCAACGGCATTATTTCAATGATCACAATGGACTGGACTTTATTAAACGACTCGTTATTGAAGAAAACAATTCAGTGGTCATGGCTGTAAAATCAAAGTAAGCAACATACTCTATTAATGAGCTTTATTCAGATGTAGTTTGTTATTGTCAACTGAATTTTTTATTGAATTTACAAAAAATCTTAAAAACTGGAAATCATAATCTGCAGACAGTGCACACTGTTTTCACCTATAAGGTCTTATCAGTGCAGCTGTTGCAAGAGATAGGCAGTATTGGCATGGGAAGCCATCTAATGACACTCCAGTTTGTTGGGAGTAACAGGCTATATTGATAGATTTTTATGAGTGATAAATATATACTAACGAACAATTTGTTAGGATTAACTTTATGCATGAGGATTAATGAGGATTGGCATTAACTGTTAAATGCTTAACTAGTTTGAGCTGAACTGGTAGTTTGTATGTGAATAACAGTGATTTATTGTAGATATTACTGTCTTGCTGCTGCTTCTGCATTGATAAAGTATGTGGAGTTTATCGAAAACATGGTTTATGCCCAAGAATCATTGAGGGTTGTTTTCCAAGGAGGTGAACGAACAACGATGATTGATGCTGGGACATCTTCTATACTGGAACTTGTTGTCAACCTGGAAAACCTAAAGTAAGAATTTGATCAGCATGTTATCACACCATTTTTAGATAGGAGATGTATCCCAAACAATTGATAATAGTTATAATTTATGTATTACAACAACACTACCACATAGTTTATCAATTTGTTTGCTGCACAGATTAATTTATTTTTATGTTTTGATTCATGCATGTTAGATAGTTGTGTTTTATTGGTACTTACAAGGATTAAATAGATCTTTTTGGCATGTTTTATTTTTTGCAGGAGCTCACACTCATTGTTCAGTGTCCTGAATCGCACAAAAACTCCCAGTGGCACTCGCTTGCTTCGTAGCAATATTTTACAGCCTCTCAATGACAGAGAAACGATTCAAGCTCGGCTCGACTGTGTTGAGGAACTGACAGACTCCTCTGAGTTTTTCTATGGGTGGGTTTATGTCATCTTCACTGCAGTAAAAAACATAGTGATGCAATCATACTAACCAAATAACCAAGCCAGTAGTATTTGTGCAATGTACAACTTTGGTGCTAAATACAGGAGGGGAGCAAAATTAGTGTTTTGCAGCAATATTTACCATTATAACAAGATATCATGTGGTGAGTAAGCTGCTAAAACACAACATGGAAAGGCGCTTAATGCCAAGTAGTTGATGTTTACCTAAATTATGTAGACTATTACTGGATTAACAAGTTTTAAGCAACATTCAACTTTGACAAATCCTGCCAACCACCTTTTTGTGTCCCAAAAACAGGACAGCTAGATTGATGTTATCTTGTAGGTCTGTTGCAGTGTTTGTAAACTATCAGTGTCTGTGATGTTTTGTGTTAAAGGTTGCAGTCAGCTTTGGAAAGATTTGAAATTGATATCGACCACCTCATCGCGTCATTGGTTCAAATCGCCAAACAGGACACAGATAAAATTCGTGAGAGGAGAATTAACACAGCGATCCTGCTTAAACACGTGACAGACACAGTTCCAGCTCTCTGTGTAAGTTAGTCGCATTTCTTACAAGATAATTTAATAAGAAACTTATTTTGACTTGATTTGATTTAGACATACAGGCAGTATAATTTTCACCCACAGTTGTTAGTAGTTTGTAGTGATGGGACGGGTACTCGGTACTCGGTATCGATGGTATCGAACGATTTCAGTGGTATCGATACTCGTACTCGGTATCGAAATATTTTGTCTCAGTTTTCGATACCAACGTTCGAGTACCGAAGGCCAATTTACACTATAAGAACACTGAAAACTTTGTGCCAATATATGCTTCGGACAGAACAAAATTAGGAAAAAGATCCGCCAGGTTACGTATTTTTTTCGCTATCGTATGGAGATTACTTTTTTCTGCATGTGTGTGTGCACGCCTGTACACCGGCCATGGCAGATAAATTAGCAGGTGATATAGAACTAAGTACAACACTGCACTGTACTTAAGTACTCGGTAATCGTACTCGGTACTCGGTATCGAAGGTATATACATGTGGTACTCGTACTCGGTATCGGTACTCGCTTCAAAACCTGGTATCGTCCCATCACTAGTAGTTTGTAACCAGTTAGTCAGTCTGCTCAGTTCAGTTGTATAAGTTTTGTATATTGTCAGTTGATATATTGTGTCAGAAAATAATGAGCTCACCCATGTAGCCAATAAAGTTTGGTTGAATAAAATATGTTGTTGTATCCACAGGAAAGTTTATCCGAGGGCAAATGTGATTTGTTTCAAGCTTACAGTGCTTCACTAAAGGATGCAAGATTTTGTAAGTGTTTCGTAGACAGTAGATAAAGTGTAAGGCTATTCTCCTTGTTGGTAGTATTGGCAGATTTTGATGAAGCATAACACCTCTGTAGATTAGTTTTTTTGTATATTTTATGCAGATCAATGTCTATCTGTACTAATTGCAACATTAAATCAATGTAGTGAATTCCTTTGTGTACAGCCATAACACCTCTGTATTTGGTATTTTAAATTATATAAAGTGTAGGGTATTGGAGCTAAATAGCTTTGCGATTTAGACTTTTTTATATTTCATCTATTTCAGGTTTTGTATCAGTGTTTTAAAAATAGAATGAATCATAAATGACTTTGTGTAGATTCAATTCAAATCATTGATTTCAGTGTTTGATATAAAGTGTTCAAATCTTCTATCTTTCACCTATTTTAGGTTCTGTATCAGATTTGCTGAGCAACATCTTGAATGAGAATTGTCGATACACGAAGGGTTTGCTGAACATGCGATACCAGCGGTGCTTTGCAGTGAAACCCGGCATCAGTGCCGTTCTCGATATGTCACGTCGGGTTTATTCCGAGATGATTGAGGATATTGGTGGTGAGAGTTTGTTGCACATTAACACAGAAATATGCTACAGACAGTACACATTGTTTCAACCAGTAAGGTCCCATAAGTGCAGCTGGTGATTTTTTTGTATGATTTGAGGATAATACTTGACTAGTTGTAAGCTAATGTGTACAAAAAGTTGTAACCACTTCAAAGACGTTGAAAGTTTGTTGCGCTGTAACAAGAATGTTTATGAAATTGTGTGAGAATAATACTTAAATGGGTTTAAGCTTATTTATGCAACTAAGTTTGTGTATAACCAAGTTTTTAATTGACAAGGTAGAACATATGTTTGTTAGATTTTTTGAATCTAGCAACTTCATACTTTCCTTTAAGAATTGATTGAACAGCTAAACGGAAAGTACAACCTTCCATTAAAATCCTGCCACAGTTCAAGTAGAGGATTTCACGTACAAATGTTAACCAAAGATGCTCCATCCAAACTTCCAGAGGATTTTATTCAGGTGAACTACAACGACACCAGTGGTGGTTCGCCGTAACACTTACCCCATCTGAGACATGTATTTGTTTGCAGATTTCGAAGACAAGAAAAACTTTGAGTTTCACAACACAAGAGCTGAAGACAATTAATGGAAACATCATTTTGCAAATCAAAGACATCAACATGATAACAGATGCGTAAGTACAGTTTTCTGACTTTGAGTTTCTTCATCCTGTGGCACTAATGTAATGTTTTTGTACAATTATGTACCGTTTTATGTCAAGAATTGTAATTCACACAAAACAAAGTAAGTACTGACTTGAAATAAAATGCCAAACTTTATGTTGTGGTGCAACCATGCTCACAGGCACAATCCTGTATATTTGTTTGTCTTTTGTTTTGTGTTGACAGAATGATCAAACATTTAAACGCGAGTGTTCGATCGAACATCGGTTGTCTCTACAACTTGTCGGAAATTGTTTCCACCCTCGATATGCTTCTGTCATTTGCCCACTATCGGACTACAACTGAATGCGGTAAATTATCTGTTGCATTGAAATGTTTTGTTGATTATTATTATCAATACAAACACAAACAAAACCTAAACATAAAAAGATTTTCCTTGCCATGGTGCAATTTTTAAATGAAATCAATTTTGTAAACCCTAAGCCCTAGGTTGTCCTCTAAACCTTTATGGACAGTTTGGTCCAGGTTATTGAGACTAAGAAAGACCTAATGAATATTCTTTGCAGTCCGACCCGAATTCACGGACACACTTGCCATAAAGAACGGGCGCCATCCAGTGTTGGATAACGGTAGGAGATGTTATGTGCCGAGCAATGTTTACGCAGCGGAGGGGAAAAACTTCAACATTGTCACTGGACCGAATATGAGTGGGAAGACGACATACCTGAAGATGATTGCACAACTACAGGTGGGGGATGTTGTGTGGTGCAGTTGTGTGTTGTGGTTCAAACAAAGGGGAGTCGAACACCTGTAAAGACAGCGCCAAATTAAAAACCAGCGAATGTTAAGAGGAATATTCTCTGAACGTTTCAAAGAGCGCCTCTGACCTCATGTCGTTCATTTCGGTGTACATGGTTTAAAGCAGGGGTGTGCAACCTGCGGCCCGCGGGCCAAATGAGGCCCTTGAATAAAGGTTGTGCGGCCCGCAGAGACGCCTGGATTTCAATTAGACTGGCAAACGAGTCCAATTATTACATATTTTTGAGCAGATTAATGCGCCCGGTGCTATTTTTATGCGACCTGACAACATGTGTCTGGAATCAAATGCGAATTTTACTTGTGGTTAAGCATGTTTGGTATGCAACAAAGTAAAATCACCTTGAGTTATATAAAGGTGCGGCCCGCGATCTAATTTTGGCAATTGTATTTGGCCCCACAGTAACAAAGGTTGCACACCCCTGGTTTAAAGCAGTGGTCGGCAACCGCCGGTTCGCGTGGAGTTCGTTACCGGGCCGTATATTTTTTCAGGTTAAATGCCTCAAAAAATGTATCCCGGGGATGATAAACTAATTTAAGCGTTTTAATTGCGATATGTTTGTAGTTTTTTATGACCGGTCCGCGATAAAATTTTAGTTTAAAAAACGGTCCACAGTGCAAAAAAGGTTGCCGACCCCTGATTTAAAGTATCCGCGTATTAGTAACCGAAGAATATTGTTTTTACAAAATTTGTGAGCTAATAAGCTTAAAAAGCGTGGAATATTGTGTCAAAATTTCGGTATCGTATATATTACAGTTTTGAAAAATGCCAGTGATAACACCAGTTAAGTGGAACGTTACATTGAGCCTTTTTATTTGTCCAGGTGATGGCGCAAATGGGTTGTTTTGTTCCGGCCGAATTCGCTTCCTTCCGGGTTGCCTCCCAAATTTTCTCACGGGTCGGAAGTAATGACGACATGGAAACGAACTCGTCCACGTTCATGGTCGAGATGAAAGAGGTGGGGATTCGAACCACGGACCTTTCGATGTTTGTTGCGTAAAAACATTGTAAAAAACGAAACGTGTTGCTTATTGTGACAGGTGAATTACATCATTCAAAACGTCACAGACACGAGTGTCGTCATAATCGATGAATTGGGAAGAGGGACATCTAGCGAGGAGGGGGTCGGATTGTGTTGGGCAATTTCAGAATTTCTACTTTCAGAAAAGGTGGCTTCCTTTATTTGATTATTGCGTCACAGTGTTTAATTGTTGCTTTGTTCCAGGCTTTCACGTTTTTCGCGACTCACTTTATTGAACTTTGTCGAATGGAGTCGATTTACCCGAATATTGAGAACTACCATTTCGAGGTTGGTATTTCAAATCCCATCAAATATTGTTTTTGCGACTCAATGTTTTCAATATATACATAAGCTATTGTTGCCAGGCATAATATCAAGCTTATAGCTCTTCTGGCAATTGTATTTTTATTCTGACGTTTGCATTTGCCAGAAGAGCTCTATAAACTTGAATGTTTTAAATCTTGTTTCAGATCAAACACGTGACTTGTAACCAGGGGAGATTTCGCACGGTTCAGTTCACATACGCTTTGTCACGTGGTTTCACCAGAGAAGTTCACTACGGTGGGTTTGCCATTGTTACGTCAAACAGACTTGGACAACTAGATTTTTTTTCGTTTTTTCAAATTAGATTAGAATTAAAATTAGAGCATCCCAGTTTTTACAAATTAGATTAGAATTAAAATTAGAGCATCCCAGTTTTTACAAATTAGATTAGAATTACCACATTCTCAAAAAAACATAAATTAAACTAGAATTCGAACTAGAATTAGATTTAAAACCAACCAACTGTGGTACATTTCAAATTTAAACTTCACGATTTGCACGTTTTGAACTGTATAATACAGCGTGGTTAAAACTCGTTTACATGTTTCAGTGATGAGGTTTGGCCTTGTTGGTGACATAGGTTTGTTCGCTTAGCACATACTTGTATCACATGCCTAAAAATGCTGTTGGACAGACTAGCGTTTTGGGGAAAATTGTGAATTAGACTAGAATTAGAATTAGAGCTTACTCGGTATGTCTAAATTAGATTGGAATGAGAATTACCGCCATTTTTCTCTAATTTGACGAATTAGATAACTAGAATTATCTAGTTGTCCAAGTCTGACGTCAAAAGTGTTAACTGTTGGTTATTAAGTGCATGGTACGGTTTAATACACAAAGATGGTTGACAAACCACCAACTATTTGCGAAAATGTTCTCGACACAAATTCCCTAAGATTGTAGCATTATGTCGATCACACAAAATATAGTTCAAATGAGAAAAGTGACTTAAATCCTACAAAATGGCCTTAACTTTTCGACCAAAACCAACCGTGTATGATATAATATGGCACAATTTGTTTTGCGCTGAATTTACAGGATTTTGTTTTCAGGTCTTGACCTTGCCGAAATGTTTGACCTTCCCCCTTCACTTATCCAGAAGGCGCATGTAATTGCGGATGAAATCGATAAACGAACAGGTGAAGCAGATGCGAGTGTTACTGATGAGCAGAAAGCGAACAACGCTGCGTACAAGTACGTTTATGTTGTGTAAATTCGTGTCTTCTGTTGAAAGTATTATTGTGTTTCTGTCAGGGCGGAGACGGTTGAAAACTTTCCGACTTCACTGATTAAAAAATACTCCGACATGACTTGATTTAAGTAAACCGACTCCGAAAAAAACAATTTAGTTTTTGAGCAGTTGCCTTATTTACATTCAATTTTGATGATCGGTAGTAATTTCAACAAATGTACCCTTCAGTTTATTCTGCTAATCTTATGAGACAATCCTTTCTGTTGCTCCTACACAAATTATTGCAGTTTATAACAAAATTTGCCCAAAGTTAGAATCGACAATAAAGGTCACGACCCTTACCTCATGCTTCTAAAATAATCTTCTGTTGAAGTTAATTGCAGCATGATTTACTTGTGTTAGTTGTTGCCGTTTCCCAAAGTGTTTTTGTGCATCATGGTAACATGTTACAACCGATTTGTACTCACAGATTCGCGACACGTCTCTTGCAGGTTTCAAGAAGTTCAAGGCTGGATGACGTAGCGTTAGTGGAATACGTCAGAGGGTAAGCCCCCTATATATTATGCAGTAACCCAGGTGCACAACATGCGGCCACAGAGACGAGTTTGTGCGGCCATGAACGTATATGCTAAAATATATGTGCATTTGTAACATGAAAACAAACGCAAGCAGGTAATTGGCGGACGTTGGTGAAATACGGATCTGCGATGTCGCCGTCGTAGTGAAAAGGCTGTGCACCCTGACGGTCTGTTTGCTCGATTCATGTGTTGGATTGACCGGCCTGTGTATAAACTCATCTCAAATCTCTTCTGTCAGTTTACGTTCGATTTAAAGTATCTGTGTCTTCAGGTTGCGGAATTCTTACTTGAATGAACTGGATAATCTCTCAGTTTGCCAACAAACTAATAATGACCCGAAGTCACCTCGTGGTTCAAGGGTCACTGACCAGGAGTTACCCCCAAGTTCAGAAGTCGTTGACCCAGACTTGCCGGGGAGTTCAAAGGTCACTGACCCCGAATTACCCTGTTGTTCACGAACTATTGACCATAGGGTCGCAAGCACAAACGATAATTAGGAAAAGATTGTTTTAAGAATCTATTTTTGTAATTCTTTGTTGTTGTTTTGAAAATATTTGTTGTTGCTTATTTTTTTCGATCATTTTCAACTCTTTCTTTTCTAAACTTGCCATTTTTTTGTGGTAGATTGTTTTTTTTTATCTAAAAGCGACATAAAATGCGATAGGATAACCAACAAACATAACAAATGCACACAAACCAATAAATAACTTCTCAATTACGTAACTTCTGTCGTCCACTTCGGTTGGTGTTGTGCATGAATCGGTGTGGGATTTTTTTCCCAGCTCAACGAACATCCGGGACGCTGAAACCGGATGGATCCGGTAATATCCGGTTCGACGACCCGGAGTTGTCAGAACATTCCGGGTTTTCATCCACAGTCGAGTCGCTAGAGCGATTTCGCTGTCGTCTTTTGACTTTTCGCTGATGGGATTAAACTCTTCTCTTAAGTTTTCCTCCATTCGTTCCGGAGGAGGCAGAATTTTGGCTGACAAGAAAAAAATTGTGTAACTTCGAAATCGACGATAAACATTTATCCGGCAAATGTATAAACGTTGAAGCTTTTTACCAATGTGGTGATATATGAGTGTGGGTTGATATTTCAATAATTTTCCTTTGTTAAACACTCGACGGGTGAGTAAAACAACAACAACTTGGTCATATTTGACAAGATATTATTATCTGTTTGGCTGATAACGCCCGTTGGACCCCTGATCTGCAGTGAGGCGCAACAAACCAGGATATGGAATATCTGTATCCTGATATCACAAACCAAACGTGGAACGCCAAACACACATGGTAATATTCGAGATATAAAGCAGTGGTCGGCAAACGCCGGTACCGGTCCGCGAGGAGTTCGTTACCGGGCCGTATAATTTTTCAGGTTAAATGCTATAAAACGTTTTGCCCATGTATCCCGACCAAGATAAACTAATTTAAGCGTTTTTATAGCTATATATTTGTAGTTTTTTGAAGACCGGTCCGCGATAAAAATTTTAGCTTCAAAACCGGTCCGCAGTGCAAAAAGGTTGCCGACCCCTGATATAAACGACCTCCTTCAGTCATCGCGCTCGACGGATTAAAACCTGAATGTTTATGTGTGGTTTGGTGAAATCTAAAAATGAACTGGTTTGATCCAAGAACACACAACATTTGAGGTCCTAACCTTTCCTATCGATTGATTTGCTGCTTGGCCATGTTGTGTGAACACAAAAATCATAAATACTTTCGTCATTAGCAACAACACGTGAAGAGTGTTGACAGGTCTTTGCGACGTCATATATCTTGGAGCTTACATAACAGAGAGACGTTGGCAAAGTTATGCAATGGCGTCAGTTATTGGGGCGGTTTAACTGTGGAAATTGTCATTTGGGCATTCAAGTTTTGTGTACGCCTGCCCATTAAAGAATCGCCTCAAAAGCTAATTTGCCTATAAACTAAATTTAGACTAATCGTGTCAAACTAAACGCATTATATATAGGCAGATCAAACCGGCTATATCAAAATAATCACTTTACAAAAGCAGCTAGTAAGTAGTTAATCTGTTGTCGCTATGGCGCATTTTAATAAATATTTTATTAGTTCATTAACTTCATGTAACAATGTCTCAGTGTTAAGAGGTTCATATAACTTGAGGTTGTTGTCAACGTGTTTCGGTTACGACTGATCAGATTTTAGAAAGCTCTGCGCAGACCTCGCCGTAATTCGTTGTAATGAGCATAAATAATTAAACTCTACCCCGTTGACCCGATGTTCTGAGATTTATAACATTACCAGTGAAATGCTCTTGTGCGTTTTCAAGCTTCGTTTCCAGTTTATCTGGAATATTTTCACCTTTTCCTTCCACACAAGTGCTAATTTCCGTTGTGGTTTCACTCTTAACATGTCGCTTGCGAAGTTGTGAACCAGAGTCGCCGTTAGCCATGATTTGCTCGCTGGTTATAAACTCCATTGCTCGGTAAATTTTATGTTTGAGTTTCTGCAAGAAATGCCATTTTTCACTTCAATATAACTGCGCGTGTTATGTCACAATACGCGATTGTTTTACGTCGTAATACCCAAAAACCAAAAATCCCTATTTGGAGACGTCCGCAACTTTTTGACGTCACAAAGTCAACAGAGCGGGGATAAGCACGCGTCGTGTGACGTCATAGACAGACACAAAGAAGGCCGAATGTGTTTCCTGGGGCGTCGCGATCCATTTCATGATTCGGGTTTTATGTAAAGGTCGATCGTGATTATGGCAGGTAGGAAAGTTCTCCTAAGATAAAGTGCCAGTTTTATCAGAAAACTGATTTGTTTTCGTGATGAAAACGAGAAAAAAGTCGATTTTGCGATCTTTGGTTATAGGACAGTCGCTCTGCTGAATCTAAAAGTACACTTTTGTTTTGTTGTTATAAACGTGATTTTAGAATAATTACTGTACTTTGTTTGGGGTTTGTTTTTATGTAGCTTAAAAGTACTGTTTGCTTCACAATAATAACAAGGGTAATTCTTAACAGGGAAGTTTGGGTATTATTGGAAAGCAGGATTTTGTAGGTGGGGAATTCAAAGGTTCCTTTTGTGGGAAGAAACCTGGTTCTCGTTTCTGTGGCCTTGGTGGTGAAATACTGGGGATTTTTGGTTCCCTGTATTATGTCTGCTGCTTGATTTGACTTTGTGTCATAAGGTTTCACTTTTAGCTAGCTAGTGTAATATGTTTTGTTTTTGTACATTAAGCTTTCAAAAAGAAAACAGTTCTAATTTTGTCCTAGAATAAAACCCTGGGATCAACTATATTGTAATACATTGCATAATTTACTAATACAACTTTTCAGGTGTTTTTATTTTGTTTGTGTTTTTAATTAATCTAAAGTTCAGTACCGAAAAACTGTTTTTTGTGTTCTTGAGCGCGGATACATCATGTCTGTTGAAGACCCATTTTTTGTTGTGAGAGGGTAAGTATGAGAATTTTGCTGTTACATAAATCTCTCTTTTTAAATAACTTTCCCAGCTGTATTTAAATGTAGTATGCAAGATGCATGCAAACTAAACATTAAATGTTCTTTTCAATGAATTGAAAGAACTAATTTATCAAAGAATATGATATTATTAGTTTTGTGTTTGAAATTAATCAAATATCTGTTTGCAGAGAGGTAGAAAGATCCGTAAACGCTTGTCGGGAATTGCAGCAGAGGTGGAGATACATGTTGGATGACAGCTCAGCGTTAAAACGTGATGATTACGACCGAGTTAGCAACGAATTGCGCAACAGTCTTCGGAGTATAGAATGGGATTTAGAAGATCTTGACGAAACTATAGATATCCTTTTATTCCAAGTTATTTATAATACACCTAACTTTAAAAGTGTTTAACAAATTTTTAGCTCTTTCAGCAGTGTTTATTATAATATGCCGACAAGGTGTTTTGTATAGGACACCAAAACGTCAACATATTATTATGAAGACTGCTGGAAGAGCTAAAATTTTGTTGATACATTATGCCTGGCAGCAACAGCTTATTCTTTAAATGTGTTGTATGAATATATTTTACTCCTACCAACCTGAGCAACTTGTAACTAACTGAGATTAGGACACTGGGTTTAGGTTTATTCTGTTTTGGGGACCTACTTAAATATATTTTAAGTTGTATTCCAAACATTGGTATTGGGTCTCAACTATATAATTAACTTTATGTAATAGTTGGGTGGGAAATGATTTGTGGCAACTAAACACTTGATGATGCAGAAAAGTAGCGATTAAATAAAAATTGATGTCAATTACTTGTCAGGTATAGATTCCGGTGTGGGTGTGGTAAAAATGATTGTCACCCTAAGCATTCGACCATGAAATCAGTAAATGACTGCCTCTAACAACACTTAATAGTGAAAAAGTGTCCAATATTTCAATCTTTCATTTAACCATATGTTTGAAAACGTGAAATGCAAAATCACACCTTGTTTTGACAAACATTAACAAATAATCCCTAAAATGGATTGAAAAAATGTATTCATGTTGGTTAAAATGTATCACTATCAATGTTGGTTGTGTTTCTGAGAGCTTATAATGTAGTTTTTGTCCTGCTTTCAAAAGTGTATTTCTCTTAACCTTGTCATACGAATTGTTGAGTCGAATCCCCACAAGTTTCACATTTCACCCGGAGAGTTGGATACAAGGAAAGGCTTCATACAAAATACAAGAAACAATATCCAAGATATGAAGAATGAACTGAATGACCCTGCAGTAAAAGCAAAAGCCGACAAAATATTACGCAAGGTAACATTGTTGGGTAACCTGGTGTATTGATTATCGTTAGTGCTATTTCTAACCACGACTGTTATTGCAGAGTTTGTTACAAAATGGAATTTCAAATCATAACAAGAATAATTACGACCGATATTCAAAATTAAAGCAATCAATGGAAAATGACAACGCGGGTTTTATCGAAGATCAACATCAAAAACAGCAGGTAACTAATGTTTTTGCTTGTTGCAAGTGGACCTGACAGATGTTAGTTAGCTGTTACTGATCAGTGAAATGTCAATTAGTGAGTGATGGTAATTGGCAGTGTGTTACCACTTGTTGAGGGTAATAACATTTAATTGTACCAAGAAACAACCTACATTGCTGCAGGCCAGGCTGAAATCAATAATATTTAGTTTCTCCCACATATAACAATTCCACCTACATTATGTTGAAAAAAGTGTTTGTCCTTTAAATGTCACTATTTGCATGTAAGGTCAACATTCTCTGACGATTCGTTGAAACCTTTTCATGACATTAATTAGGGGGAAAGTTGTAATTATGCAGGCTGGGACGTATTTTTGTTGCTCATGAAATTTTATTTTTGTTGCTCATAAATGAGTATGTGGCAAGTTTCATTCTCTTTAGCACAAAAATATCCCTACAAAAATTTGAAAACTGTTGACTGCAAATTGTGATGGTTTTTGTTGTAAAAGAAATAACTTTAAAACCAACAAATCATCCAAAACATATTTATGTTAAGTCGTTTTTTTATTATTGTCACTCAAAAATTCCCAGCAGTTACTTTAAAGTCTGTATTTCATTATGCCCTTGTTTGTTTGCAGCGCTTACTTCAGTTTCAATGCTTAGTAATACAAGTAAAGAGCTGTACCAACATAACCTCAAAACATATTGGAATATTGATTTTGTTGGGCTTTTAAGGGTTCTTCACCAGACCATGTTAATAACCTCACCATCAGCTTTTTAAATTTGTTTGTAGAGAATATGCAATGTTTCTTAAGTTTTAATGTTAAGTATAGAACAATAAACCAGTTTTTCAGTTAAACCAACTTATCTTAAGCTGGCATGTGTTTGTATAATTAATTGGTTTCCATATTTACCAAGGACAAAGCAAAAAGTTAATGCAATTGATGTAAAATGGCAATTAATACACTCATTTCATTCTTTTATTTTATAGAACATGTTATTTGTGATTTAAAGAACCATAATAAGGTTATGAATTTGGTTGAAGTATTATTTTAGTCCCATGTCCTTATGTTGAGTGGTGGTGTTATATAAATACATCCGCTCTCCAAGCAACTGCTTGTGGATGACAAAACCTGACTGGCAACACATTGTGTGTCAAGTTGCCTTTGCTAAGTTGCTAGGAAACAAGTAATATTGCTAGCAACACAACTGATGCAATGTTACTGTATGTATTTGTTCGTGCATTTGCATCACTAAGAAACAAAACAGTTAAAAATGTTTAAAGTTGTTGAGTTATGTTTGATGTCAAATGTACATTTGCTAACAAAATTATTTTAGTAATGCCCTGTAACTTCCATTATAAGCCATTATACAGAAATTGTAGCCTCCAAATTAGATCTATATTTCTGTCTCTTTACATTAAGTAATAAGCAAATACTGAACAGATGGGGTTGGTGTCATTTACACAAATGTCATGAGTGGCATGAATGTCATATAACTCAATGTGATATCAAGACCAGATCATGTTTTTGTAAATACTAAAATGAAAAAGTACTTTAACCTTCTAAAATTTACTATAAAGCAGATATTGAGAAAATTATGCAGAAGTTTGTTGTTTTAATGTTTTGCAAATTTCAACTTTTCTGACCAAATTGCGTTTATTTTCAGCTGATCATTGAACAACAGGACGACCAACTAGATCTTGTTGCGGACAGCGTCGGAATTTTAAAAAACATGTCAAAGTAAGTGTTAGAAACACTCCTAATGTAGCGCTTCCGTCAAAGCGTTGTAATCTCTCAACACAGGCTGGTTTTGTAGGAAACATGGCATCAAGTTTCAGCTAACAAACAACTGTTAACAATAGCTGTGTTCCATAATGGTTGTGACATCACAGTGGTGTGGTTCTTGTTAGGTTGTAACCTTACTTTATGTCAACACTGTGGGTGTCTGATGGGTTCAAAGTATAACCAGTTTTGCAGCTCAAATTAATTACCTTCCAAAGCTTTGCTCAAACCATTGCCACCTCAGTGTGTTAGAGGCTGTGCTGTTAAATTTATGACAACACAATCAATATGTGCATTCACGCTATTTTCTTTGTCTTGACATGAATTATTAGTAAACAAAGATAGTTTCTTGTTATTGATCACCACACCAGTGTAATTTATGTTGAAATGTAAGCAAGTTTCCATGTATTGTTTTAAAAAGTGTTTTTAGTCCTGCTGTTCAAAGTGTAGAAGGACAAAACTTGCAAAATGTTATTTGTTTTGCATCACTACTAAATTTTTTTTCTCTTCACAAGCAGTTTGTGGTCTGTTGTAGCAAGTAATCCTATTTCCCCAATCTCCATTTAAGCGAGTTCATAACATAACTGTGAGATGTAACAATGCTTCTTTCTGATGTAACAATGCATTGCTGCAAATGATGTGACAAAGTGCTCTTGTTGCAGAACAATAGGTGGTGAATTGGACGATCAAGTTATTATGTTGGATGAATTGGGACATGAAATGGAAAATACACAAAACCGAATGGATTCTATGTTGAGGAAAATGGCACAAGTTACCCACATGAACAGCGGTAAGATGGGTTGTAAAGTTGGTAAAGCTGTTGTGTTATTTCACTTAACAGACTAGCTTGGATGTAGGTGGCTTAGTGTTTTTTTACTGCAAAATATGAACTTGTTCACACGTTTTCTTGTTGTTGACAGATAAGAGACAGTGGTGTGCCATCGGTGTCCTCGGCTCTTCTATTTTTGTCCTTTTTCTTTTATTTTTTATTCCTTGACTCCGCTAGCATTGAGGGGAAACCCTATCACTAGTTGCTTCAGTGCCATGAGATGTTCAAAGCGTTGGATGCTGTAGTCTATACACCATATTACAAGGCCGGTGATCAATGTGTTGTCACTTGCTTATCGCTGGGCTGTTGGTCAAACTCAAGTCACTTTTGGGATTTTACACAATTTAATTAAAGTGAAAATACGCATTGGGGCAGAAAATCAGGCAACATCCCCTTTTAAACTGTGAGCTTGAATTACTTTTCTTTGTGTTGTTGCATCACAATAACCCGTCTGTTCTCCCTTGTGACGAAACAATGCCCTTCCTGTCGCCCTTTGTTATGCTTCACTGCCTCTCACACCCCCCTCTCCCCCAATAAGTTCTGTTTTGCCAACCCTACAACTCACGTGACATCGATTTTATTATCGTTCCGCTTCGATGCATACGGTACGCGCATGCGCACTAATCGTGGCGAGTGCAATCTTTTATGTTTCACGTTAAATACCTTGCGCTCATGCGGCGTAGGCTTTCCACACATCAGAAGTGTTATTTTTTGTGTTGTTTCTATTTTATCGTCTTCGCTTTACTGTTTTGCAAAAATCAAACCGACCAATATTTTCCCACAACTTGTCACATTTAATCAAACAATTGTACTGTTACGTCGCAACCAGCGGTGGGATTCAATTTTTTTGTCCGCCAGTTCTATCTCAAAAGTCATATTTTTCAGCCGGTTCTGTTACAAAAAGTCCATTGACAGTAACCAGTAATGCTAACCGATTCGCTGATCGCATAAAATATCGTGAGACGGTTCTATAGAACCGGTGCGAACCGGCTGAATCCCACCACCGCTTACAACAGTGGAGCCAACGCCAACAAAATGATCGAACAAGCTTTATATGAAGATAGCGACTTCTTAGTAATTATATCGGCCCCGCCCATATTTTCCACCAATCACAGTGTGAGGTCATTCATGCGTATCAATTGTTTACCTCTCACACATGTGACGTCATCAATGTTGTGGTGCTTTCCCTTTTTGTTTCATCTCGTTTTAAATAAAATGTGAAATTTTGTGAACGTTTGTTGTCATTTCAAGTTTAAAGTTAACCGACGGAATCATATTGGACATAACATAACTGGCGAAAATATTTTTTGCAACTTGCCTTTAATCGCCGCCGGCTTTAAATTGAAATTATGTATTGGTAGATTTCTTACTACAACATGTTTTTCCGGTTCGTCGAACTTGAGATGCAGTTCGGTAAGAATGAGAGAAAATAAAACGGCATATTTCTATTTTTGCCCAAACTGCAGCATAAGCATCCAATTCAGGTCAAACATAAATGTTGGCGGGCGATCGCAATTAAATCGCGGAAGTCAAAAAACACTTTCAACAAAACAATAGGCTTCTTTACTTGACTGATTTGCCACTTTTCTTAAACACATTTATGCTTTGTAGTTTACACAAATTGTGACAATCTGAGAGTCATCTTTGGCCTTCTGTTAAACTTTATTTAGTTGTTTATATTGTTGGCAGCCTACAGCCATTCCTGAAAATTGCTTATTAGTTTGTTATGAAGCAAACGTTGTGCCCACTGATTGGTAATATGCCTATGCTTTGTTTAACTATTCTGCATGGAATACTTCTACATTTTGTTCACTTCTATCGCCCGTGGTTCAGCAACGTCTGAATGAGTTATGCTCGGAACAGGTACGGCGTCGAGCAGCCTGTTTTATTGCAGAGATGTCCGAGGTCGGAGTTTGCCAATATTTGGCAGGGTATAGGCCAGGGGTGGGCAAACTTTTCAGTGCAAGGGCCGCATTCAAAAGTTCTTAATCTCAGGGGGCCGCATAGTATTTCACCAACGGCCGCCAATTGCTTGCTTGTTTTTTTAATAACTGGTGTAAAGAATTAGGTTTATATCCTGTATATACCATTTAAAGCCGCCTAAAATGCTCAGATTAAAAATTTCTTACTTGACGCATAAGTTTAGCTGAACGGAGCTAACTGTTTATGACGTCATAATCTGTATTGTGACGATTGTGGTGCCTGTTCTTTCGCATCGTTTGCACACAAAAAGCGGATAAAAAGCCTGGCGCATATGATTACTAGGCTGATAACCTTTTTTCCAATCTCACGAAATCTGTTTTTAGCAGTTTCAAAATCAAAATATTTGGCAAAATAATTTTAGTTACGTCACCGCCGCCAGCACGTGTTTTTTGACATACATGGTCACAGCCGCACAAACTCGTCTCCGCGGCCGCATGTCGCCGTACGGCCACCCTGATTTTGCCCAAAATATTAACGGAGTATATTTTCAGGTATGTGCAAATACGTTTGTTGTCACTGAAATTATTGGACAAACATTGGCTGAAACGCCACAATTGCAATTGTTTCAAAATAAACAAGCATTTGTTGCAACATAGGCTACACCAGTGGTCGGCAACCACCGGTCCGCGGCCCGGTGCCGGTCCGCGAGGGGTTCGTTACCGGGCCGCAGAAAATTTTCTGAAGGTCCACATTGTATCAAAGTTGTAATAACTGTAATTAGGTTGCAGTGCTGAACATTTGTGATTTTTAAAGGCCGGTCCGTGATAAAAATTTCAGTTTCAAACCGGTCCGCAGTGCAAAAAAGGTTGCCGACCCCTGGGCTACACCACATCTTTTTGTTCATAAATTCTTGCGCCAACATTAAACAAAGCGAGCCGCTTTTAGTAGCCATTTTTAGGTGTTGTGCGGGTCTGTGTTAACGATTCTAAAGCCGTGTTTAATGTTCGTTTGCAAAGTATTGCAACGACCTAAACTTGATCCAATGTGAACAAAGTTTTGGCGTCAACAGTGCAAAGTGGGCTGTATTTGAAAACTTGAATTGCTTTTACTTTTATCGAACGAAGAAAATGTGTCAAGTGACGATTTGCATAATAACGTGGCAGAAACAATAGGCTAAAGCACCTACAAGTATCTGTGTTTAGTTCCTAAGTATGGTACGGGTACAGATACTGCACATGGTATAGGTATCGGCAAGTTGCACCTTCGGTATTTTTTATTATTTTTTAAAACTCTACGCCTGTGCTTATAATACTATTCAACGTTTCTCGGTAACTTTCTCTTTAAAATTTACTAACATTTGGCGGGCCGCATGAACTCCTTTTCCGGGCCGCAGTTTGCCCATCCCTGGGCTAACCGGACCCAGATTTCATGTTGCTTTCATTAAACAGAAATAATAACACACGTTGGTGTATTTTTTACATGATTTATTGATATAGATACTTGTGTTTTGTTGTGCTAGTAGTTTAGCAACACAAATGAGTGTTAGCCTACTTGGTGAATAAACTTTCAATTAAAAAACGTTTGTTTGTTACACCGAAGTATAGTGAGTTAGTGACTTTAATGTAGTTCAACATAACTTGCCGCTTCAGTTTCTTGCTCAGGGAAGCACAAGTGGTCGAGACAGGATTAGTTAACAACCTTGTGAAGCGGTTGCTGTAACATTTTAGCCAAACGCAACAGTTGGTTGGACCAGATTTTTTTCTTTACCAAACGGCTTTGTTCTCGTAATTTATGTAATGGGCTCATCCGATGTAGGAATGTTCTGGAATTAGGATGAGTGAAACGCGCTTATTGTAAACGTGATTGGAAATAAATTGTTGAGATTTATATTTCTTGAATAAAAACTTTAAAATGAGCGAAACTGAGGTAAGGTTTGGAAGTTTGAAGGCGGATTTGGAGGAACTTGAACAGCTTCTTGGAATCGCAAAACAGAAAAGAATCATAATTTTGCTCAAAGCGGAAAAAGCTGTTGTTGAAAAACAACTCCAACAACTCAACAAAGCGGCATCACCGAGAAACGTTGTCCCTACTGTAACTATCACCTCATATGGCAAGTTAAATAATTATAAACTTTAGAAGCAGTTTTATTTTGTTTATCTGTTGTTTTTATCAATATGTATGTATATAATTGAAGGGTGTTTGGAGAACATAAACTGCTCAACTCACAACTTGTATTGATTTTAAACTTTGTACTTTGTTGTGGTTTTAATATTTTTTCTAGTATTTGATTTTTATTGTGGATTTTTGTTTACAGCTTGGGATCAATCAGAGAAGTTTGTGAAAATCTACCTTTCCAACCTGGGAGGAATTCAGAACATTGATCCAACAAATGTTACTTTGAATACAAAAGAACAACCGAACACAGTTAATGTGAAAAACTTAAAGGGGAAAAACTATGTTTTCCAAATTCCAAAGCTGGCTCATGCAGTTGAAGAACCAACTATAAAAGTAAGCTTGTTTGTTAACTAAAGTTCTTCTGTAGGATTGATTATTTTTATTAAACTGTTCATCAATGACAATTGGATATAGTGACAATGCAAATAAAAACTCGACTTGACTTGACTATTTGATTTATATGTTGGTACATAAGTGTTCTGATAATACATTTGTGGAATTTTTATTCGTTTTTAGATCAAAACTGACATGATTTTAATCATGCTTAAAAAGCAAGAGCTAAGAAAATGGGACGTTTTGACTGATAAAGAAAGAATCAAGAAAGAGGAAAATACAGTGTAAGTCAGAACTTTCTTTTTAAAATTTTAGCAAACATATATAATACCTGATATCCTACTTTCAAATCATTGCACAACTGGTCATTTGTCTTGTATAAGTTGCATTGTTACACTGCCTACATTTTGACTTCTAGCAAAATACAACATAGCAACTTTTATTATCGCTGCATACTACCCAAACTTTGAATGGTTAAACCAAACCTATTTTAGTTATGTGGGCTTCACTGGGCTAGCATGTTTTTGAAACCAGTATGGTAGGCAATACAAAATAATACAAAAATAAAAAAAAAATAAAAAAAATAAGAGTTTTAGCAAAAACCAGGACTAAGTAGTTGGGTCAGTTGAGTTGTAACTTTCAATATGGCTTCAATTGACCATAATAGTTAACTGTTCATGTACCCACTAGTGGTATGCATATCACTGGTTAAAAAACAGTGCTGTAAAACCACAGGGACCAAAAAATTTATGTGTTTCACTCGTCAAAAGTTTCATCTCTTGTTTCACTCATTGGGTGTTTTATTGATATTGTTACTGCAGACCACTTTCAAAGCAAAACGAAGACGCAGACCCTTCACAGTCTATCATGCACATGATGAAGAAAATGTATGATGATGGTGATGATGAGATGAAAAGAACAATCGCAAAAGCTTGGACACAATCACGGGAGAAAAATGAACCAATGTTGTGATAATCATGTGCAACTGATCGGCAAAACTCTGTAACTACGATGAATCCCCACAAGAAACAACACTTGTGTATTTCTGGGTCAAAATCATTGCAGCAATGGGTTGTTTCTTGATATTTCTTCATGTAATTGTGCAGTGCTTAATGCAAACCATGTAAAACAGTTTTTTACCAGTTTTTTTGTACACATTGGTTAGATATGGAGCAGGCATTTGTCACATAATGTGAAATAACTAATTGTCATATGGCTGCAATAAATTTGTATTGATTACTTTTCAAACGTTTTTTTAAAAAAACAATCAACACGATGCGTAATGCAGGGCTGCAAGCAGGACACAATTTGCACATTAGACGATTCTTGCAAGCTTGCACGGACAAACGTGGCAGATTAAAACAGTTAGGCAGAATTCAGACAAGAATCATCATAAACTGGAGGGAATGGAAGAGCTTGTGAAGGTTGTAACCTAAACAACAGCATGTTAAAATATGTATGCCAGGTTCACAAAAAGTTTATTCCTTACCAGTTGCGCTTGCTCCACGCTGATTGGCTGCTTTCTGTCACGTGATATGTGTAGATATGACGTGAAGACTGTGACGTATTTTTCTTGCTGTAATGATGGACCTAAAAAATGAACGCAACATTTGAAGGTAGAAGCCACAACACGGCAACCTAGGGATCAAACCTTTCCGTGAATAAGAACCAGTGATCCCCGCTTTACTGGTGTTATCTCGTATTTGTCGAAAGGAAGATGTTCCATCTCACCTTCGAACAATGTGTGCGGGAGGGCGCCATCAACCGGATTCCTCACCATGCGCATCGTCACTTCAGCTAAAGAAGTCAATTGTCTAATTTAAAACAACACGCTTCCGTTAAAAGGTAACAATACTTGCTTACGGCCTTCAAGCGCGTTATGACTGATTCAGTTGCCACTGTTGCTAGGCGTAATATGCTTGAGGGGGTTTCTTGAAGTAAACTTAATGAACCGTTTGTTCCACTCCGCTGACAAGTTTGAGAAGCAAACACGTTGGAAGATGAAAATATTTGATAACAGCTCGCGACAATAGTGTTATAGTGGACTTAATTACCGGGGTGATTTAATTGGAAGGGGTTATTCGCGTAAAATGCTCGACAGAATTTCCTAATTTACCCTCCCTTATATTTTTGGCTTTTTTAATGTGCACAAAGTTATTTCGTCTAATCCGAGCACAACTTACTATTTTTGTGCGATCCTCTCGCGAACCACATGCATCCGTTCTCCTCAGTAGCATCCTGCAGCGCTACCCAGAACCCGATCAACTTGAGAGGTTCGGAATAGAGAAAACTCGCATCAATGTGGCGACATACCTCTCCTCCTATACCTGGCGGCTGTGACAGAAAAAGTTGATGAAAACGACGAAGTATACGCAGGCCACACGAAAGGGAGTCAGTCAGTGCGCTGTATTAGAGCCTATTACAGTCTAAGCGGACACATATATGAGAATGGACAATTACGTATTAATTTTAACTGTTTTTATAAAGTGTTGTTGTTAATTGCCCAGTGTAGCATTTTGGTACAAATAACAACTAATTCAATTGTGACTTTTGTTCAATTATGGGACCAGAAAATGTCTTCACCAGGACACGTTTATTCTCACCAGGAAAAAAGTTGATGCAAACGATAATTGTTTGTCAAAACCCGTCGGTATGATACAAAGTGGTTTAGTGTAGCGATGTACCGAATTGGTTGAATTTAGTTTATCAGCGGTTTTATGCGCTAAAAAGCTTTGCTTTGTTATTGTGATTGATTGAGTCATAGGTAACTGACACACATACAGCGATGTGACGGGGTTCGAACCCAAGACCCTTCAATTGTAACCCGTTGGAATTTTTACAGAAGTTTTCTCCCTGAAGCAAAGTTTGCAGGAAGCGCAGACGAACTGACCAATAAAGCTCGAGGTCAAGCACACATTCCACGTTGTAGGTTTGTAACCAGTCTGTCTCACTTGGTTGCTGGTTTTGTTCAACATGCATCTGCTTTGTACATTTGTTGTTTCTGTTTGTTGTATTGTAAGATTCGCTTTTTCGTTTCCAGTAGAAAGTTTTGAAAAGGTAAGAGGAAAAATAAGCTTTATATTTTTTTGGCTTAAATTTTATTTTCATTTTTGTTGATATATTTTCATTTCGTAATTGTGGTAAACTACCCAAGCAACCTTCAAAAATTAGTTATGTTTGCATAATTTTTATTTTATTTAGCATGTTGATACGGTGTCCATAAGTTACTTCAAGAAAAAAAATGGGTATTGTTCGAATGTGGTAAACCCTCGGGTCCTTAGCTCAGCAGCCCAAGTGGATGATAACATGTTTTACAGGATTTGGAAAACTTGCGAAACTCGAACGAACAAAATTTGCCGGAAGTTGACGATTTACGTGAAGTGACACGTCATATCCGGTTCAAAGTTGAGAAGAATTTTCAAGATGAAGTTCAAGTTGAGAAGAATTTTCAAGATGAAGTTCAAGTTGGGAAGAATGAGGTTTCGACCGGTGTTAGTTATGGTGTGGCAGAATGGTTGATACATGGTTGAACTTTGTACTTAAACAAGGCGGGGATGCTGTTTTTTTTGTATTTCGGGAGCCACAAATTTTATTATAGCTTAGCAACAAAACATATATTGTTCATTTTGTCATTAAAGTCTAACCCACCCTTAAAAAGAAGCTTTTATGTGATATTTTTTCTTGTGGTTTAAATTGAAATCAATTTTGTAACTAAATGCCAAAACAAATTTTACTATTTGTTTTCTCGGATTTTCCAACCTTTTGTGTTACAGCGAAGCAAGAAAGTTCTTCAACTGAAATGTGCGACCTGCATTTTGCTGGTGAACTACGAACTGAGCAGAGTGAAAATATTAGGCGGAGATTTTGCTTCAGTAGATGATATGGTCCACTGGGTGGCGGACAAGTGCAAACTCCTCAAACTTGAAACTGCTCGTGTCTGCAAGGGGGCACTAGAGAACTTCGGTGGAGAGGTTTCTCGAGTTTTGTCTCAGGTTCGTGAAAAATTGAGGTTGGTGATCAGGCGTGTTAAATATTATTAATGTGATGAGCTTGTTTCCAAACCAGATTTGTGCGTTGATCCCAGTTTGCTTCGAGTTGTGTGAAATTCGTAAAAGCTGATTTCTCGCGACCTTTTCTCGGTTGGCTCGAAAATCGCCAAAAAATATTTTATTTCTAGGTCAATCTGACAGCAGAAGAGGTTTGTGGCATCACAATGCCAGATGCATGTCCAAATTACAAGGTAACTACGGACAATCACAAGACCGCTTGGAATGTGTCGTTGCCACCGAAATCCCATCTCATACCGATTTCACCACGAAAGTTTACAATCGAGGGCCCGACGTTAAAGGTGGATCGGTTTTGCTTGTGATGTACATGTACTGAATATTTTGTCACCCGCTGCATTTTTATTTTAACTCATAACTAATTGAGTTAAGTTGAGTTTATTTCTCTACAGAATTTCGGTAAAAGAATTTGTTTAGGGTAGTCACTTATTTTGGGGCTATTTGTTTTGTTTGGCAGCAGAAATTAGCTTGTAATGTTACGTATTGAATGTATCTAGCAAATTTTGTCATCAACTGTATTTGACTTATGACTGATTGATATACCAGGGTAGCCTAGTCACTTATTTTGGGGTTTCACCGCTAGGTACTCCACCTAACCGACGTCCACGTGGACTCCTTGTACAAAGTTGGTTCAACAGCAAACTGCAACGAGCCGCTCTGTTGCCATGGCGATGACGTCACTGGTGATGACATCATCGAACCGATAGACCCGGAACAGCCTGTTCGTGACGTACACGTCTCAAAGCAGCCTGCAGGACAGTGGGGGGACTACAGGTATTGCGACCTCCCGTGGTGGACTTTCACAGACATGATGAAAAATATTCAAACTCGCAAAATCGATTACGTCATATGGACAGGGGACATCCCCGCGCATGACGTATGGTCGCAAAGCAAACGTCAACAAACCGAATTACTTTTCAAACTGACGTCAACTCTTGTGGAATATCTTCCGTTCGTTCCAATTTATCCGGCAGTAGGGAACCATGATAGTTTCCCTTCAAACAATTTTCCACCAAGCAAGGTTCGGACCAGCGGGAAATATTCGGTAACTTGGTTCTACAAAGCTCTGGCGAAGGCGTGGGCTCCGTGGCTCGGCCCTGAAGCTTTGAAGGTCAGTTGAAGGTCAAACCAAAGTTTACTAATTAACTTACTAATGGTGTATATGAGTGTGTATGATAAACCCTCATTTCAGTAATAAGATATCCATTTTAGCGACAGCAGTTTGTTGACGAAATATTTTGTTTCAGACGGTTGAAATCGGTGGATTCTACACAACCCTGGTACGGCCCGGTCATCGGATTGTTTCGCTCAACACAAACTTTTGTTACAACGAGAATTGGTGGATCTGGCTGAACCAAGATGACCCATCAGGTGAGCAGCCCTTCCTCTCATCCGTTTTACTGGTGATGCACCGAACCCTACTCAAAATGTTCGGGCCGAAACCGAATATTCGGCCACAAGACCGAATAATTTCGGCCGAATGAGGCCGAACCAAAAATCTCTTACTGATTGATGTTTTCAACTGAACGTTGTGTCGTTGATGCAAGTGAACTGGTTTTAGGACACTCCAAAATCACTTTCACAATGCGATAATCACTAGTATAAATCTCACCACGCTCTCCCCGACAGGAATGTTGCAGTGGTTCGTACAAGTTTTGACCGAAGCCGAAAAAAACAACGAGAAAGTACACGTCATAGGTCACGTGCCACCGGGAAAGTCCCCGGATTGTCGAGAAGAATGGAGTAAAAATTATTTCAGGTTTCCAACTGTTTTATCTTTGAGTTGTAAATGTTTGCGTAAACCGGAAGTGACACTTACGGCTCTTATTGTTTGCTCAGAATCGTGGAACGCTTCCGTGACATCATTTCCGGTCAGTTTTTCGGGCACACACATTTCGACGAAGTTTTGGTTTACTACGGACCGTCACAACGATTGATGTCGGTGGCTTACATTGGACCGAGCGCGACCCCTTATGCGTGGCTCAACCCGGCTTACAGGTGGAATATGTTCAACATAATTCAATGGTTCCCAACCAGGGGGGAATTTGTGTCACAATATTAATCTCTCACTGGTTGTCTGTGCTATGTGTTATTGCTGCATTTGCCATATATGAGCTGAGAAAAAGAAAGTTCTCGTATGATCGATTTAAGGCAGCGGACAAAAAAGGTTGGGAACCACTGACTTAATTCCTTCACTCAAACATAGTGACATCTTCGTTTGTTTTCTGCTCAAACTAATTATTTTCAAACATAAACTTGCCAAAAAATCCATCGCTCGATTTTTGTTCCGCAGAATTTATGACGTCAGTGGATTCGGTTCCGGTTGGTCGGTCACAAACCATCGCACTTACGTCATGAATCTCGCTACAGCGAACACCAGAAACACGACAGTGTGGTATGTGGAATATGACGCGTGTCAAGCTTTCGGTGTTGATAAGCTCAGCCCTGCCGCATGGGATAAATTACTGCGAGAGTGGGTGAAGTATAATGAAGATCAAAGTGCAGTAAAAAGTAAGTTAGTAGAGCTTGGTTTAATATTTCCAACCGGTTTGATACTGGGAATCTTGGAATTTAGGGAACTTTTGATTCTGAGTATATTGCCGCTATATTACCGGAAATCAACTTTGAAGGCTATGGGGTTGAGGTTTGTCAGGTAATTTGAAAACTCGTAAGCATTATTCCAAAGTTGCTAAATCAATGCGCACTTGCCACTGAGTATGTTGATAACGGCTGGTGCTTTACACAGCCTCCGTATATTGCACGACCAGCAATGAATAACAATGATTGCTGCTTTTGCTGCTGATGTTAATGCAACTTCAAGTATCATTAGAGCAAGTCAAGTTGAGCATAGTTTGTTTCGTTCCTACTTGTTTAAGGTTAAATAACGCTTGTGTGGCAGAAAGCTTGTGTATAAGTTTCAGTCGGTAACTATTTGTTTTTAGTTCCAGAAAGTTTGAAGAATTACGTCAAGTTTTACGTCAGAAACGATGAAATCTCGATCCCAAAACTCGGAGGAGAGTTGAGTTGTTCAACTCTTGAAGATTGTGTGAAGGAAATTGTTTGTAAGATTCCGAAAAATAAAACGTTCGATGTTTGTCGCAAAGTATGACCAGCATTGATCGGAAAATAAAAACTTTGAATTTGATTCCGATTGTTTTTTAGCATCGATTTGCAGTCAATGCATTTGAGGGTTCGGTTTGTTTGCAGATGTGAGAACCGAAGTCGCGTTTAAGTTGGAATTAAATACTGAACAATGGGGTTTGGGTGCGAGTGGTGATTTCAAACAAATATAAATTGCCAGTTGAAACGAAAGTGTCAGTTACGACTTGATAGAAGTTGTAACGAAATAGACCTGCTAAGTAATTAGGCCTACATGTCTATCAGTGTAAGTTTTTTGGTAATAAACAATGAAACCGCTTTTCTGCAGGAATTTGTAAGCGCGAGACGTAACAAGGCTGCAGGTTGGCTGGTACAAGTGATAAAAAAACTTACTTTAAATATGTACATGCTTTGGGGAACCACCGGACGCACAAATCTGAGTTTGCGAAGAATTTCTTTCACCCTGGGGTCAAAGGTCGCGGTTTTGAAGGTTGGGCTGAGAGCGTGAAGAGCTGGGGACGCAGAAAAATATTAAGTAAATTGACGATTTCAAACTAATACATAAACCAAGTGTACGAAAATAAATAAAATTTGAAACACATTGTTTGTGTTTAGTGCGCTTCAATACGCAATCTATTGCTAAGGTTTCTATTAACTACAAGAGAAAATGAATCCGCTTAGGGCGCAAATCACGCTTAATAATTGTAGGGATTTTACATTTTCAATTGTATTGGCACAACGTTGTAATTAACATTCGTTTTTCGTTGTTTGATGCAACGATTTCTGTTACATTGCAGTGATAACAACTGAGCAAATAGGTTTTGCAAAGTTAAGATGTTTTCACCAACCATGTCCGATTTTATTGATGGATTCGTGTTTCGGTTTCAACAAACTTCCGTCGTTATTTATTGCCTCTTTCTCCCAGAAAAACCCAATCTTGTCGCTGCTGTTCAGCAAATATTCTGATTTCATCTGCAAATGAGAGATAAGGTACGCAGGAAAGATTAACGACCAAAAAGACGGGAATTTTATTTTCTGTACTTGATTCTTTAACACAAAACCCAACGTTTAAACTGATATTAGGGTCCATAAACAAACGCAGGTGTAGTTGTACTTGTATTGTACTATTACACACGACGCCCACAATACGCAGTATACTAGCCACGAGCTAGTTTTCATATATATTGACAACAACCAAATATTATTTGTTGTTTAAACATCGTGCTTTACCTGTTCATGATCATCTGTTGAAAACACTTCCCTGTGGTCGAGCGGATTCATTTCATCAACAATTCGGAAGCATTCTTTCTGCATTTCATCGCATTGTGACGAAGTGAAGAAATCTTCGATCACCAGGAATCCGTCATCTTCAAACTAAACAAACAAGTTTCAAACAAACTTCGATAACATCCGTCCTGGCTAATGCGGTCAGCAATTTTCCACCAATCGTGCATTACGGAACTCGTAGCTATGACGTCACAAACCACAACACGCGATGCAATGCATGTGTGTGTGCTTTGACTAAACGCGTTCGATGCTGCAACACAACATACCTTTTGCTTCTGAGCATCGGTAAAAGCGTAATCCTTCATCGCAGGTTTCTGTAAGCTGCTTCTTTACAACAAAACTTGGAACAACCTTACATGTGCCCCTAAAACTGCTACAACAACAGCAAGTTTTTCATGTATTGTAAACATGTGCAGTTACTTACTACTTGTATAGTAAAGGCTCACAAACACCATTTAGTTTCCGATTAGAAGGTCTACTGCACTGTAGTCTCACAATGTTACGAATATGTTTACTGAATATGCGTTCACTGTCTGCAGTGTCTGGGTCTGGACCCTGGCACTGAGCAGAAACCAATTTAAACTTGCAGCAAACCTGATGCATTCAAACTATTTCAGAAGATCGCGATACTTGTTCGAACCTTTTTTGTGTAAACGACTGCAAACTTAAGCTACAGGGCAGGAAGACATCAGTACAAACAACATTAGCTCCAGTTTATGTTTGCCCACGTGCGGTTCACTCGCGCGCCAGAGAAAAAAAAGCAACAAAAGATCGACTTACGCTATGCCTGTGACGTCATAAGACTGTATTGTTCAGAGGCGCGAATCATAAACAGGGTTTTGTAAAACGACGAAAAAGTGCTGCCTCGATGTTTACCCGACCCGTCTTCACGTAGTTTGACAGCTTAAGGACTATATCACACTTTTTGCTTGTGTTTCTGATGCATTTTATGAAGTCAAAAACATGTTAACTAAACATTGGGGGGCGTATGCTTTGTTGCGGCAAACATTGTATGTACTAATTAACATGGCGAACTGCTGTTTTGTTTATTTGTAATGTTAACCACCAATAATATGTGATTAAATATGGTATAATGTCACATAAAAAGAAAACCACTGTTGTTACCTTTTATACTTTAAAGGAGACAATATGAGTATGTGTGTTTCAAAATGCACTTTCAAAGTACTTTTTGTTTGTAAACGAAAAATATTGTTGTGAAAGTTTTCGAAATTTCTTTGTTTTGTTCACTTTTGATGTTTCTTTTCCCGCAAAAATAGAATAATCCGAATGGATCTTTTCATGGAATCATGAATTGTTCGAGTGTTGATTGTGTCCATCGCGATCTTACGCTTGAAAAGGTTCGTTCTTGTTGCAAGTTAAAAAATCTAAACTTTTGGGTTTATGAACTAATTCCAAGCTAGAAAGTATAGAAAAAATAAGATTGCGTATGTCAAACTTGCGTTTAAACTGGACCGAAAATTTATTTTCAGATAATGAATCAACAATGGTATTTTTTCAGAACGCATTTCGTGTTGAGGCTTGCAAATCTGAAAGTTTGAAAATAAATTATCTGATTGTACAAATAACAAAGTCATCACTGAAAACGATTGTGCTTCCTGTAAGTGCATCAGACTCATTTGCACAGCCATGGTACGTTGAGAATTTTGTGCAAAGATTATTAAACTGCAAAAATGTTAAATAAAGTATTAAAAAGATAAGTAATTCAATCTTGTCCATTGTGAACCGTCAAACTACATTGTTGAGGCATGGCTTTTAAGTCTGTTACTATCAACAAACTGGAATGCAATACTGCCATTAGATGGCTACACTAACCAACATGTTGCATAGCTAATTGAGACCTTGTATATCTAAACAGTGTGCATTGTGTGCAGCTTACCAATTATTTATTGGTTTGATGCCTTGAAGAAACTAAAAACATTTACGAAAATATGTAAAAACTCATTTAGAATTAAGCAATAATCAGTTTCTTGAATATTTAGGCTTGCATCTTTATTCGATGTCTTGTGTCCACCAGGCAACTTGGATGAATATGAGGAAGGATTCCTTCTTGCAATTGTAAGAATCTGAAATCATCCTGTTTTTTATTATTTTTGATAATTACTTTGACTTTTTGTTTGCTTTTTAGGTTGGACATTCATCATCCAAAATTGTTTATCATAAAGTTATGCCAGGAATTGCAAACATTTGTCCAACAATGAAGTTAGGAAGCATGTTTCAAGATCAAGACCAAACTTGAACTGAACAAACTTAAAATCAGACAAACAACTGTTATGCAGAAGTGCAGAGATGAAAAGAGCAAAAATATGTTATTCACAAAATGAATACTGCCACTAAGTTTACGAAGATATTAAATATGCAGCTTGCATTTCATATTGAATTGTTATTTCAACATAAAACCAAATGTTATTGTAGCAATGGCAACCTAATATTGTATTGTTTCTTGTATCAACAGGACCAACTGATAGTTAACATGTAAATATGTGTTGGTAATCATAAGACCTTGTTCGTTGAATTTAAGCTGTGTTTTCTGGGAATGTCAAATACAAAAGAGGAAGCTGAAGATGTAAAAGATGAAAAAAAGAAAAAGAAAGAGAAGAACCTGATTTCTTCAAAGGTATTTAGTGGCAGAGATAAGCTGTGCACAATTTCTGATTTTTTAAGTTGTTTAAATTTTTGGGATCTTGAAAATAACTTGTTGTGTAAATCACCACTTCCCAGCCGGTGGTAGGCTGCAAAGCATTAACTTACAGAGCAGTTGCAATTGCCAGTGTTTTTGTAAATGATCTTTATAGTTTATTCTATATTTTTTTGTTAATGCAGAAGTTGTTGGTGATATACAGTCTACTATGCACAAACAAGCCAGAAATTAAAGCTTTGTTACAAATCAAACATCAATATAGATTTTTTAACTGTCCTTGAGAAAAATGAATGAACCTTTTGCTAAGTTGGAATTTTATAGGCAAACATATACATTCTGTGTACGTTTTTTTCTGTAAATCCAATGGTGGTTTGAAAAACAAAATCTATTTGAAATTGTGGTTGCATGCTGAAAGAGGTTAGAAAGTATTGTTGCAAGTGGTGAAAACATTTTACCAGTAGTTTTTCTTCTTGTGCAGGTTATAGTTCGTCGATTACCACCCGGATTCACACAAGAGGAGTTTTTGAAGGTTGCTGACCCCGTTCCTGATCACGATTATTTCCGATTCGTTCCTGGTGATCGCACGTAAGTCCTCGCCTGCAAAGAAGTTTGTTCCAACCCAACATGTCATACAAACTTGTTTTGCAGGTTGGCACCGAATAATTTTTGTCGGGTTTATATTAATTTTACGAATGTGGAGGAAATTGTAAAATTCAGAGACAAGTTGGATGGTTTGGAAATTGACAAAAATGGTCAGTTGGTTTTTTTATTCATTACAAAAAAATGTTGGTCTTTAAAATAAAGTTGTCAAAATGTGCAGGACACAGGACTCAATGCATCGTGGAGTTTTCTCCATTTCAAAAAGTTCCCAAGAAGTTGAAAAAGAAAGAAGACCCAAAAGTGAACACAATCGAACAAGGTAACTTAAAAATTGTTCCAAACTTATTCTGAATTGGGGTCAGTGATTTCGGTTACTTAACATCCCATTCCCAGGGTTAAACATTCTCGACACCAGATTAGTGTTTTCCATTTTTGTAAATTTTGTAGATCCAGAATATGTGAAGTTTGTTGAATCTCTTGAAGAAGATGATGAAAAAAATATTCTCGATGTTGAAAAGTATCTCGACGAGTTGGAGAAACGAGACAAGCAGTACAGCAATGCTGTCGACACCCCACTGACCACTTACATCAAACAAAAACGAGAGGAGAGAAAGGTTCATGGGCTGCATGTGTAGCAGAATACAGTTTTAATGCTCTGTTTCTTTCTAGTTTGACTAATCGGTGTCAAAAAATTGCAACACAGCTTATGTATGGGCTTTGTTTAAACAATATTTTTTACACAGAAATTGAGAGAAGAACGCAAACGACTTGATATTGAACGACGCAAGAAGAAAGATGAAGAGCGTAGAAGGAGACGAGAATTGGAGAAAAAGAAACGAATTGAAGCTGAAAAAGCTCGAAAGAAAAAAGAGGTATTTGTTTGGTAACCTATTACATGTAAGAGAGTTTACTGAATCGCCCTTATTTTGGCTTGTTGCACTGAACTAAGGCAACTTTCTATGCTAAAGGTCGTGTTTTCTGGTGGGCTGCAAAGTATTCTAAAGTTTTTGTACGGACAGTGCTGTTGCAAAAGCCAGAGTTTATATGGACAAACGTTTCAAGTTTACAGCTGCGTGTCAGCAAAGTTGCTCACTGGCAGACATATCTAGACCTATCTACTGCCTACTATGTATAAGCATGCAAGTTACAAAACAAAGCTTGGTTATGAAACAGTTGTCAATTTTGATGTCACAACAGGAATCTTCAAAGAACTGTATGGTTCTTTGTGTTAAAAGAATTTTACACATAACTTTTTTGGGAAAATATTGGTTGCCTAGAAAACAAAATATTTTTGGAAAGTGGTTTGCAAACTGTTAACATTGGAAGTACTGTTTTTAGTATTGTTGGGTTGTTTAATGTTTGTGTGTGTTTTTTGTTTCGTATTCATGGTTCCAGTTTGTGACTATCACATTTTGTACCGGCACAACATAAAACCCAGCACCAGTGTCCTGAACAACTTTGTTTTTCGACAGAAAGTTCTTAATGGTTTGTTGTTATTCAGGTGAATGGAACTGATGACCCAAAGAAAAAGACTTTGGCTGAAACAATGAGGGAGGCAAATGCACGACCAAAATCATCCCATGATGATGATGGGAAAATGAAGGTAACAAAACATATAATGCTGCAAAAATGACCAATGTCTCCAAACATACAAAACATAATTACTGTGTCACTATTTCATGCACAGACTGTCAACTTATCTTATCAGTCTCAGTTACATATGCACGAGTATACAAGGTTTGTGTTAAATGATTTTGGTGTGTCTATAATTTTGTAACCAATTATTTAATGTGCAGAAAAGGTCAAGCTTAATTTAAATGAAAAAAAGTAAAATTTGTTGTTTGTGCAGATTCTCCAAAAAGATGGTGTTGATGCGAAGAAGCAAACTTTATTAAAGGTATGTTAAAATTCCACTTGTTTTCTTCACCTTTGTAATGTTTGTTTTTGCTAAATCAAGCATGTTGCAGTTGAAAGGTTTTGTGAGTAATTGAGCAATATGTGTAGGAGTTTCGGGCTGGAGTTTTTTCGCATCTTGACTTGGAAACTTCGTGGGCAGATAGTTTTAATCAGGAATGGCCGCAGTTGTTTGAGGTAATTCAGTTAGACGAGTGTTTAGAAGCCAGAATAGTTAGATATGAGGTGTGTACTTGCAAGGGCAGGTTATGTTAAAGCAGACTAAAGGTGAGCTATGTGTAAGTTGTTACTACTGTTAGAATCCACAATTGCCATGCATTGGAAAGCTGCAAGTATAATTAGTATTCAGTGAGTGAGACTAAATTTTACACAGAACGACATGAAAAAGTTTAAAGATTATTAACCGATAAAAGAGGATAATACTGTTTCATTAAATATAATTTTGTTGATGAATAAAGATTTTGAATTTTTTGTGGTTTACAAATTTCAATTTAGGCAACGACCAACAATGAATCGGCAAGCAAACCTGACAACCACAAGGAGGCGAGGAAGAGTCAAACACTAAAAGAGAGCGCTCCTCCCCCGCGCTGGAGGAACGAGGATGGGAAAAACGAAAAATATCTGGAGAGTGGAAAAAGAGATGACAAGCATGGGAAAGGGAGCACCAACAAAGTGAGCTCTTTGGTTTGGTCCTTCATCACCACATGAAGTTCGCTGTTTGTTTAATTGTTCCTTTACATCAGTGGTCGGCAACCACCGGTCCGCGAGGAGTTCTTTCCCGAGCCGTTTGTTGTCATTTATTTTGTTTCGGCATCAATAATTCAACTTTGCATGACTTAATTCCAAACTCTTCTTTGCATCCATTTATATGTCAACTTTTGTTTAGAAACCCGACCGTCAGATTTACCGACCTTCATCGCCTCGAGGTCGTGGCTCTTCACATCGACCAGGATCGGGCCGAGGAGGAACCAGACCACAGAAATACAGCGAACAGCGGAACCGAAGTGCCAGGAAAAGTGAGGCCGACCAATAATGTGGAACCGACTTGTTCCAGAGCACTGCAGGTGGTTGTTGATTGAAGAGAGGTGAAGAATAAGGAGGCTTCCTCGCCCTGTAGACCGGGGTATCGAGCAATGACTCTCAATGATGGATGTTTTTACTTGATCATACAAGAAAAACAACTTGTTAATAAAGCTCTGGCATTATATATCTAGTAGAGTGGATAATTGCATCTCTTGGCAAATCCAATTAACATACTTTGGTGATTTCGTATATTTTGCAGCTATATTGTTTTAATTTGTTTTGTTGTTGATTTCTGTTGGAATAATCTGAAATACAAGTTTGCTGGGACAGAAATCCGCTAAACATGAAATGAAACGTTATATTGCGTACATTTGGAGGTTTGTAGCAGACACAATCGGTTAAACATGCTTCACAGGACTCATTGAAAACGAAGATTTTCCGCAAGCATTTGTTTTATATATTAGGTATGTTTTGATTTAAAAAAACTCGAATTTGCGGGGGACGTTTTTTATGGGAAATACAAGGTTTGATGTCAGTTTCTTCACGTTAGCTGCAAAATGAGAGAAACATATCGAATTCAAGACATGGTAAATGTAGACACAAAGGTCGACAGGTCAGGTGGATTATTATTTTGCGACGTTATTACAAATATAGAGAATCCAAACGTATAAGCTACAAAGCAGCAAAATTTTACGATTTTTTTATTTTACGACATAAAAATAATAGGCTATTGCTGCCAGGCATAATGTATAACAAAGTATTGCTCAAAATTCTTATATAGCGACAAAGTGCAAAACACACACAAAAAATAGCGATAAGAAGATCGCGCGGCTGCAAACTCGCACCACGCAATGATAACACAACTCGTGCTGTAATTGCGTGGTGCGAGTTTGCAGCCGCGCGATCTTCTTATCGCTATTTTTTGTGTGGGTTTTGCACTTTGTCGCTATATAAGAATTTTGTCCTGCAAGTTACGTCATTATCCTGATGAAGGCGTCTTGTATAGGACGTCGAAACGTCGATTAGTTATAATAAAACTGCTGGATGAGCAATACTTTGTTTTTAAAAATAATAGTTCGTACATTTCTATTGCACTGATCCGACTTCACATTCTCGGTCATCCGAATTCCGGACATCAATTGTTTTGGTTTTAGTTGCTTACTTGCTTGGCCTTGTTTTATATTTCCAACTTTACTTTATGCGAAGTTTTCTAGTTTTTTGAGTAACATACCAGCAGGTTCTTGTGGTGAGTGTGCTGGGAAAAGTTTAAGTGATGGCGGACGGAGGTTCAATGCAACTCGACCTTGAGCAAGGATACAACGCATTAGGTAACTACAGGATCGAAAAAAAGATTGGAAAAGGACAATTCAGCGAAGTCTACAGAGCAATATGTTTATTAGACAACAAACTTGTTGCCCTAAAGAAGGTTAAGGTAAGGAACAAATTTTTGTGCAACTTAAAACTCAAAAACTGTTCGCATAAAAAATATCATTATAATATAGTTGGTGTTTTACTGTTTTTATAATTTCAGATCTTTGAGATGATGGATGCTAAAGCTCGACAAGATTGTATCAAGGAAATTGACCTGTTGAAAGTAAGTTTGATGGAAGCTAGAGAATAATTAAAATTTGTGTTAAATTAAACTAAATAACCTTTGTTCACAAAACTTTATGTTGGTTGTACTTGTCATGCCCCATTTGTTGGTTTAATTGTTGTTTATCTCAACAAGCATGTTTTTTCCTATTTTGACAATTTCAGCAACTCAATCATGGGAATGTGATTTGTTACCTTGCATCGTTTATCGAGGAAAATGAGTTGAACATCGTGCTGGAGCTCGCGGATGCCGGAGATCTCAGTCGGATGATCAGGGTAAAATCATTACTAGTTGAGTAAACAGGAATTAACCAACTAAAAATGATTTGTGCATCTGCAGCATTTCAAGAAGCAAAAGCGACTTATTCCTGAACGAACCATCTGGAAATATTTTGTCCAGCTTGCCTCAGCTGTTGCTCACATGCATTCAAGAAGGTAGATTTGCTCAGTGCATTGCTTTACTTTGTGGATGTCCAGCTTAATTAAAGGAATATTGTTGTCCATCTGATTTTTGAGTAAGGATAAAGAAAACATCATATTTGGGATTTTGGGCTTGAAATGTGTTTCTTCAGAACAGAGTTTTATAAGTCATGTAAAGTATTTGACAGCTTATGTTCCGATCTGAAATCTATTTTGGCAGTCGGTCACAGCAAGGACACCGAAAAACACAGCCTAACGAGTCTGGGTGTGTTCTGCCATAAGATCAGACACTGCACATATTTCTTGCAAACATAATTTTCAGTTAACCATCAAATGTAGCAGACCACTCCTCTACGACCACAGCTTAGCTGAACAAAATAACAATTTAAATGTTTTTGTTTTTCAGAGTAATGCATCGCGACATCAAACCCGCCAACGTTTTCATCACAGCTCAGGGAATTGTTAAACTCGGCGACCTGGGGCTTGGAAGATATTTTTCATCAAAAACAAGCTTTGCACAAAGTTTAGGTAACTTGTCTGCAACATAAAAGTCAAATTTTAAAACAGTAGCAAGTGATATATGTGTGCTTCATTAAAAAGTGTGAATTTTGTCTACAACTGTTAAACTTGTCTTATTTATGTAGCATGTATGTAGAGCAGTGATTCTTAAACTAGTGTGTCACAAAAGATTTCCCAGTGTGCCGCGAAATATTCCCTGTTTTAAAGTGCAAACAATTTCTGGTAATTTAGGGCTCACTGATGAAGTACTGGTGTGCTTGACAAAGTTTCAGAGCTCATATTTTAGTAATAAGTTGTGGGTTGAATATAACCCCACTGTGTGTTTTAACTTTATCAATATGTTGTTGTAGTTGGGACTCCATACTACATGTCACCGGAGAGAATTCATGAAAATGGCTACAACTTCAGATCTGACATTTGGTCTCTCGGATGCTTGTTGTATGAGATGGCTGCCTTGCAATCCCCATTCTATGGAGATAAAATGAATCTCTATGCTCTGTGCAAAAAGATTGAGAGTTGTGAATACCCTCCCCTGCCAGCTGATATCTACTCTGATGAGGTTTGTGTGATATTAAGTTAAAATCATATTTCCTAAATCTACTAAAACCACAAAAGAGTATGCAGTATATGCATTACAACCTACCAGTGCAAGCATGGGCGGCGGCGGCAAAAATTTTTCCAAGGGGAGGCAAAAAATATATGTAGTCGCTTTGCGTCAACGATAAAAAATCTCTGCACAGCCACGCAACTATGTACCATTTTGTCCCCCTCTTACCCCTACGAGCCGGTGCCTAAAAGGCTTCACTTAATGTCAACACAATGTAGGGCCTAAGTGGTTAAAATTCCAACTAAAATTTAATCTTTTGTTGAAAATAACTTCATGATAAAAAAAAAGTTTTTGTTTTCCGTTTCAGCTTCGCAATCTGGTTGCGATGTGTATCAACCCTGACCCTGACAAGCGACCAGAAATCCAATACATCTTCACCGTTGCCCAAAACATGTACGAAAAAACTAAACCAGAAACCTGATTCTTCAAATTTCAGCTCTTCAATAAATTTACCACTGTCACAAGAGTGATAGAAAATATGTCTGATTTTTTTGCTTTTTGCCTTTTTTTGTGGCTTTATCAGTATGAACTTTGCATTGTTTACTTTTGACGTTCGAACTTAGAAATGTTATGATTGTGTTTTAGTTTTACTTTTAGATTTTATGTTTTCACGTAACTTTTCACATTATCCAAATTCATATACGTCTGTTTTTTTTACTTTTTGCAACTTAAGCCCCAAAATACATGCTGCGTCGTAAAAGTTTTTGCAATCCTTTACATTTAACACCACAAAAGTTTTAAACCAAAGCATTCCAATTACAAAACTTTAACAAATGACCAAGTTTTTTTCTACCTACCTGTGGTGCTTTTGTAGTTTTTGTATATTACTGTAATGATACCAAATGTTTACGTGTAGTTCATATATAGTACTTTACCAATGTGCACTTTGGTGTGTCAGAATAAAATTGTACTTGGCTTTGCGCTGTACCTGTGTACCTGTTTGTAAAAAGGTTTTGGTAGTTGCCTGTCCAGGGGTCAAACTCAACGACAATATAGCAAATCCTAATTCTAAATAATCTGGCTGATCGAAATCTTGCGGCAAGGTAAATATGTTAGCGGAATTGTGTTACTAAAGCGAAATTAACTGGTGAAGGGTAAATTGTGTTTGATGCTAATTTTGTCAAGGACAACTGTATTTTAACTTACATTATTGACAAATAGTGTGAATTTACAGTAATAAAAACTTATGTTTGCTTTGTTGACAACCTGAAAGACAGCTTTTCGAAATTAATTTTGTGGTTTCTTTTGATAAAGTTTAAGTCCCCAAAATTAAAAAATAATTTCCCACGGTCCGGGGTCATGACCCGGCATGTGCGGAAGACCGAACTAAACGAAACGAATTCGTTCCTTTCCCGATGTGAAACCCCAAGACCGAGGCTACCTGAAATTGTGTCCCAAGTTAATGCTTTAACTGGTCCTTAAACATGGTACGTTACAAATCGAAACCGTGCTGAAGTCAATCCATATAATATTCAGCAACAAAAACTTTTAAGGAGAGACTTCTTTGCGATGTAATCGTTGTGATTTAATCGGATTACTAAAATGACTTGATTTGTTTGTCTGCCAAGTGATAGCAGATCATCGATTACATTATAGAAACCGTAGTGAAAACCGTATTTATTTTGGTATTTTTCTTCAGGGATTCGTAAAAGTTGTGAAAAACAAGGCTTACTTCAAGCGATACCAAGTGAAATATAAACGGCGACGAGAGGGTAAAACTGACTACTTTGCCCGTAAACGTCTCGTGGTTCAAGACAGGAATAAATACAACAGTCCAAAGTATCGCATGATTGTAAGGTTTACAAACAAGGACATTATTACTCAGGCAAGTTGTTTAAAACAATGAAATCTGTAAAATAATAATAGAACCGAAGTTTTTGCCACAAATCTGTAAAATAATAATAGAACCCAAGTTTTTGCTCTGCGCAATTTATGAAAGAAAACTGTCCTATTTTTTTTTAATTGTCTTAATTTTAAACCAATCCTATTTATATACATTTTACACCCAAACTACTGCCTTACATCTGAAAAATTGGTACATACTTATTTACTTTTTCATAATATTTGGTACAATACAAAAACATATTGAGGCACTTTGAGTTTAACCTGATTATAAATTTGCAGATAGCGTATGCTCGTATCGAAGGAGATGTGGTTATATGTGCTGCATATGCCCATGAACTTCCCAGATACGGAGTCAAGGTCGGGTTGACCAACTACGCCGCTGCGTACTGCACTGGTCTACTTCTCGCACGTCGGGTCAGTATTTGTTTTTCAATATTTTTCTTGTGTGTCAAAAGAATGTGCTAATAGCTATCTTGTACTGATGTCTATTTGGGCGACTGCATTATGCCGTTTAAAAATTTCGGGAAACTACCATTTCATATTTACAACTAAACATGGGCCATTGTTTTAGCTGTTGAACAAGTTTGGCTTGGACAAGATTTATGAGGGACAAACAGAAGTTGATGGAGATGATTTCAATGTGGAGGATGTTGATGGACAGCCTGGTGCATTCAGGTATTTGGATTGTTTGTTTGTTTTTTTGGTTGTTGCCAAGTGTGTGGAAACTAATACAAAATCGCTAGTTTATTTTACACAAATGGTACTAAATTGCATGTAATTTGGAGAGTTTGTTAGCATGCCATTATGTTGTATTTATGGCTCTTTTTCCACAACTGGTCAATCAGTGTGAAGCCAGTAACCAAATGTTGGTAATTTTTTGTGAACTGCTTGGCCGGTTAGTTTGTACAATATGTAATATGTAATCCAATGTACAGTAATGTGTATGGTAAATATATGTCTCTTAAAACGGGTATGTCATGGTAATATGTTTTAGTATTTTTTTCACTTAACTTGTTGTTTAAAACATTATACTTTGTTTAAATTAGGTGATCAATAGGTTTACAATCAAAGCAGTGTTTGGTGCATAAATATATTTGCGACTGGTCAATGTGTTTGTTGTTAAAATTGATCTGGATTTGCATAGTTGTATTTTAGCTTGTTATAACACTTTGTGTTAAAACTTCATTTTGCAGTTGGCTTCATTTGCAAACAGTGTAGATGTGTGGCATCAGATTTTCCAACAGTACCAAGCATTTGTGCTTTTAGTTTCGGTACATATTTATTATCTTGAAGTAAAATGAACCTTTTTATTTTGTTTACCTGCAAAACATTGTTAAACAAATCAATAAACTACTACATGTCAATAAAAACATAAAAATGTGATTAAGTGATTAAGTGGTTATTGTCTTGGCTTCTTCACAGCAGCAGATTACTGCCGGTTAAGTTACATGTACCAGGTTTACTTGTTATGAACTACCTCTTTATATTTGACATGAATAAAACTCATCAAATGATACTTACGTTTACCATCCAGCAAAACATAGTTGTTAAACATTAAGCATAGTCAGCTTTTACCTGTATGTAACTGAAACTGTGTTAAACGGTCATTGTCAGCTTTCACATTGCACAAAATAAAAGGGTACTGCAGTTCAACTTATATATATGTATTACAATTGCATTGTTATGATGGAGATCTTTGCTGTAAGCTCACTTGTTGATCTGTCCGTGTGTTTACGTTTTCTTAAAGCTTGACTAAAAGCTAAAGGGCATTGGGTATATTTTTATCTGTTTAAATGGGAACAGTTTTGCTACTAAATATATTTTGATGGTCAACAAACGGTTGTTTGTGCAGAGCTTACCTTGATATCGGCTTGGCTCGAACGACCACTGGTGCAAGGATATTTGGTGCCATGAAAGGAGCTGTTGATGGAGGTTTGGATATTCCTCACTCCAACAAGAGATTTCCTGGTGCGTTCTGCTGCTATGTTGCGACATGATAATGTCGTGTGATGTTTACTGTGTAGTCTGCTTTGTTTACTGTGGCTTTGTAGCAAGCACCTTTATCATTTGAATGGTGTTTATCAGAAAATGCTTTGTTCTTGTGAAAGCATTGCCACATAAATGTGGATGTGCTGCTCTTTTATAAATAATTGGTTCTATCATATATATTACCCATTTGTGATGTACCATTGACAACGAAATCTTATTTAGTGATTTAACTTTTTCATGCAGGTTATGATTCCGAATCGAGTGAATTCAGTGCTGAGGTACATAGAAATCATATTTTCGGACAACATGTTGCAGAATACATGAGGAGTCTGGAAGGTGATGATGAGGATGCTTACAAGAGACAGGTCGGTGGTTGTTTATCATTATCATGGGTCGATGATGTGTAGACCAGGATTCTTAAAATGTGGTAAACCACAACCTTTTGGGTTGTGCAGGCATAGCTTTCTGGTACTCAATCTAAGTCAGGTCCAAAATTGCTATTCAAGAAACCCAACATGGTTTCAGACATCCTGGTCAAGAAAAAAATAGGCTCTCGGTGTAGCAATTCAAACATAGTTCAGTAAGCAAGGATAGAAAGGCTTTAAGATCCTACGCGAACCATATTAGGTCGAGAACCACTGAAGTAGATTGTTGCAGCTACAATAACACATGATTTGACTGTGTAGAAATAACAAGCATTTTGATACTGTGTAGAAATAAAACCTGCATTACCTATATCATGTTGCTTATGTTTGAGTGTAGACTTCTTTTTCTATTGTTCAAAGTAGGTTTCTTTCCTTGCATTTACTTTTCTATTTTGTGCTGAAATTGATTAGGTTTTCACATATGACTTGCAACCACAAATTTGTTTTAATTTGTCCAGTTTTCCCAATTCATTAAGAATGGTATAACTGCCGATAATGTGGAGGAAATGTACACAAAGTGCCATGCTGCAATTCGCGAAGATCCAACACCTAAACCGAAAGTTGACAAGCAGGTCACCAAGAGAAGGTGGGAAATCTTGATGTGTATTTTAAACTTGAATCCCAACAATTTTAAGCTTAAGTCGAAACAATGAGGAGAAATAATCTTTTTAACTTCATTCTTCGACCAACTGTCCAATTTTTTGCTATTGTTTTCAAATGATTTTTAGGCCATGGTTTCCATGTATTCTAAAAATTAAACCAACCTAATGTGTTTTATATTGTCATAGTTTATTTATTTGACTTGGTACAAAATTTAATTCACGAAATGATTTTCAGGTGGAACCGTAAGAAAATGTTGTTTTCAAACTTAAACCCTGGTTTCTGTGTTTAAGATTTCTATGTGACCCAATTAAATTTCTAAGCAGATTTTAGTTCAAACAGTAAAGAGAAATAATTTTGCTTCATTCATCGACCAAACTGCCTGATTTTTAGTGTATTAACGACTTTCAGGCTTTGTTTTTTATGTTCTAAAAAAATTGAAACTAAACTTTACTGTGTGTCATGTATTGACATATTTTTTCTATTTGTTAAAAAATTTTTGGTTTTTAATTTACGAAATGGTTTTCAGGTGGAACCGTGAGAAAATGTCCCGCGCCCAAAGAATGGACAGTGTCAAGCAGAAGAAAGCTTCTCACAAACGAGCACTGGAGGCCGCTGGTGACAACTAACAGCTTATTGTGCGTCACAAATGAGCCTGCAAATATTTGTGTATGCAATAAAAATATCACAAACACAACTATGCGTGTGTTTTGTTAGGGTAGAACAGGCTCTAAACTGTCGTCCTCCTGGTGTGGTGTTTCGTATAACACCACAAACCAAAGCATATTATGCCAAGACTCAGCTGCTACAACACATTTTGGTAATGACGGTGGCACAGCTGATTCTTTTGCATGTATTTCTGTTCTGTATTATTTTTGAAGTAAATAACGTAATTGCAATATGTGTCTAAAAAATCTTACTCTACCAGTATTTTTTATACTTACATAGCCCTCTATCTTGGCTTAATATTCTGCTTTTAACTAAGAATGTAAATATTTTTGTGGATTAAACGATTAATATCGTTTTGATAAGCTGCAGAAGTGGCACGGTCTGTTTCGACCAATTAAACCTCAGTTCAGCTGGTGACAAGACATAGGTCGTATTGGCAAGTGTAGCCATCTAACCACACTCCAGTTTGTAGGTTCCCAACCTTTCGTGGACCATGGCCCCCTTAAAGTAACTTTTTGGCCTCGTGGCCCCCTTCAAGTAACCCTGTAGGACCTGGTTGGGAACCACTGCTCTAGTTTGGTGAGACATGCTGAAAATTCTTGTCACACCTATTTAGTGTGCACTGTCTGCATCTTATCATTTATTGGCTCTATGCTTTTACATTAATATTGTTTTGAGTTTGTTGAAATACGCTTAGCAATAACCAACGAACTCATTGTAATGGCTTGTGTTTGTTACAGCGCGAAAATAGATACAGTGGAACACAAAAATAAAACTATGATGCGAAGTCAGTAATTATTCATACATTGCAGTTTTAAACAAAACAAAGAACTTTAATTGTCGCAAATTTTTACTCACATTAAATTTTTGCGAGGTGGAAATTATTTTTTAAATATTTGACTGACGGAAAGTTGACGTTCGAAATCTCGTTTATATTTGGTTCTGACGTATCTTGCTCTCCTTGCGTCTTCGTAAGCTTTTCGTGGGTCGGGCAGACGGTGAACCATTCGGACTCTGTCATCACAAATTTCAGTTTTAGATAATTTCAACATAGCTGTCTTTACTGCATAGGTTGGCACGTGTACACCAAGTGATGTGGAAGTTTGTATTTGTAAACATCTTTGGTAAAATTTAAACTAGTTTTAGAAAGTTGTTCTGTGTTTGTTATGACGTAGTAAGCCTAAAACCCATTCTACACGCATGATTCTGTGTCATTTCTATCCAAATCAGATGACATTAACCACTATTGTAGCAAAAATGTTGGCACGCTAAAGCAAGATTCACACCAGACGCGGTTGGCGGATAGCGACGCATTTTTGCGTTCGACGGCAAGCGACGGGGTATTCACACCAGACAGCGACTTGCCGTGACGGCGTGATTTTCTCGGTTGAAACGGCTGACGGCAAAGTTAAATCGGATTTAACTTTTCCGTCAGCCGCGCTAGACTGCTGGATGAAAAACTTGATATTCGGCGGGTGCTCGACTTGTTTATGATACATTTCTGCCTGATTTAGGTCTTTTTGTTTGTAGGTGGGTTGTTTTATTTTTATTTACCAGGAAAATAAGAATAGAGTTAATCTTGTTTTCATTGTTTTTTGGCTGTTTTTAGCAAATTAGTTTGAAATGGTCGTTTAATATTTTTGTAAACAGTTTGAAATTAAATACTGAACAAAAACCCACTAAATTTTCTTACCAGTGGCTTAAAGAACTTTTATTTACAGCTTTTTGTTTAGTCTTGGGCTGGTCAATTTCAATTTAACTGGTCATTTTTAATGAAATTATTTTGCAATTATGTAACCACGAACCACGACTTTGCAAAAAGAAAAGTACAAGAGAGGTGCTGCTGTTGAAATCTTATCAGGAAGGAAACACTATTCATATGAGCCTATGTGTAGATAAATTTTGGTATAAGTTCTAAATGTATTGCTCCTTTAACAACTTTGATTTGTTGCAGAAGTGTAGGAACGTTTCCTAATCTACATGTCTATGACTAATTCAACAACTCCAGTGCATCTGTTCAATAAACTTCGAAAAGAAAACGTTGTATATGGATTTTCAGGTTGGTATACTTGAATAAAAATGTAGTTTCTGCTGATCAACTGTTCCATATATATTTCCATAGAGTTCAATATATGAATTTATGACATGTTTGTCAGACTATAGAAAGCAATTTCCCAATAAAAACCTCATTCAACATCACTGAGCAAATCGATGAAGCTGCAAACTTCAGAAAAGTATGCCACAAGCCAAAGAATACCAGTTTTCTTCTTGCATTTGACAACATCTAGCATCATTGTGATTGTGCAACAATGTGCAAGTTTATTTATGTACATGCATCTTTTTACATAGAAGCTTTTTTTGTGTGTTGTTTTATGATTGCTTTCTTTGTGTTTCTGCAATCTTGTCTTTTCTAAAATGTGTTTGTTTATGTTATTGCTATTATATTACCAACTTTGAAACATAAAGTGTCTTTAAAACAGGGAAGTGTGTTTCAACAGCAATGACAGAAGTAAACTAAATCCAATATTGCTGTTGCAATTGTTTTTGGAAACATTTTACCGTGGAATGATGATCAACGTTATATTTTGTCACAAAATAAACTAAACGGAATTTTGTAGCAACTTTCTTAAGACGTAGAAACACTAAATATGTCGAGCACATTGACCTAGTTTTCTTTGCAACAAAATCGTCGACGGCAACCGCACTGCCGGTGTGAAGGGCCAACGACGTTACGCGCAAAATCCGCCAACAACCGCCGGCGCTGACAGCGCTAGCCGCCACCGTCAACCGCGTCTGGTGTGCAGAGCCCTTAAGCCATTACAAAATAAACATGACAAGTAACTTGACACGCGGTGTTTGTTGCCTTTGCTAGTTTGTTACTGCAAGCGCATTGAATTTCTGTGTCACACACTCTGTGTGGAAACGAACGTATCACATACAAGTACCTTCCATCGGGGGCGTAAAAGTCTGCGTTGAACGTGTTTGCATCGTTTGGGACGTTTTGAGGTTTTATCTGCGAAATGTGGTAAAGATAAGTTTGTGGCTACAGGTTCAATCGCACCCAAACAAGTAATATGAAAACGAACCTCCGGTATTGATGACGGGACCACTTCGGGCGTGTCTTCGAAAACGTCATCGCCTTGTGTGACGTCACCTGTTGTTACGTCATCACCAGTGTTACGTGGCGTGACGTCAGGCAGTCGGACAACCCCGTTGTGTTTTTCGGCGAATTCGTCTCGGAGAAATCGCATGTGTCGTAGATTTGGCGGAACTGATATCGAAACTGAAATTACAAATAAGTTACTTTGAGCTGGCTGCCACGAAACACGTGTAGAGGCATTATTGTGAAGCAAGTTTCATGTGCTTGTATTATTGGTGAATAACGGCCCAAATAGACGTAAAAAGTGACATGCTTTATTTTCCAAACGTTAGACGTAAAAAGTGACATGCTTTATTTTCCAAATGCTCATGCAATCATCAGTGACATGAGAGGCCACATCAGTTTCGTTATGACTTTGACTGTTGATTTGTATTGGTGAGATATTTGATGGAAGTTTAACTCACATTTCCGTTTGCTTGAGTTTCTGACAGACCACGAGTTAACTCTGTCTTGAATCTGTTCGTTCTGTTTTTTCTGTTGCTTCAGTTTCTTCTTTCTTCGTCTTTCCGCGACGGGATCCTCGTCATTATCGAGATTGTAAAATAGGCTGCAACGTATGAACGTAATTCGTCATAAAGTGGTTAATTTTTACCTTTGAAATTTACGAGAGAGTCTGGGTTAAAATTTTACATCGAAGAAAACTCGTAAAGTTTATGTGGATTTATTGTCTGGAAATGATTAATTTCTCCCGGAAAACTTGTTGCTTTCCTGATCGCTCCAGTAAAAAAAACAACTCAACTGACTCAAGCAACTCACTCGAGTGACTTTTCGAGTTCTTTTGCTGTTTTGTGGTGGTTTTTGTTCGATCCTGGGGCACTCTGGTATTAAGTAATTTCTGCCGTATCCTGGAATCGACAAAACACATTAAAGTGTATTCATGGAGAAAACAAAATATTTACACAAACCGTTGTCAATTTGCGCGAGTGTTGGTTGATTTTTGATCGCGGAATTTTCTCGGCTGTTTTCAAGTTGTGGCTCTGCAAGGTGGATGACACCTGCGTACCGGAAGTTTAAGTTAATTCACATCAATACCTACCACTGGAGGTCGCCTACCGTGTTTGCGGGCTCCCATTTCCTTTGCTGTTTTCGCTTCTTCCAACAACTTCAAATTTCTCAATTCTCTCTTGAGCATTGTCTGTTCCCGTTTGATCTGAGCCATATGATATCTATGTCGAAATATGCTGGTTAGTTTGCAGTAAGTTCAGCTGGTTGGTCGGGTTGGGGCGTGTGAAAAATATCATCAACTATCTGTACTTATTACACAATCTATGATTTCATGCGTTTAGGTGATAACGAAGTTAACAAAGTTGCCGGTACATTGGTCAGTTTACATTTTAATGACAATATTTACAGTGATTTGGTGAATATTGTTTAAGTTTGTTAAAATCACTTGGCCCACTGGGAGCCTAGCAACAAAAACGTTGCCAGTACGTCGATATATTTAAATTATATTCGTCAGGATTTCACCGCCATCTTTGCTGTTGAAGCGACCGAGTGGAAACCAGTCACGTGGAATGTTTGCATAAGCCCAATTCACTCATGTACATTCTATATGCAGTTGAACAACACTTGAGACAAGATATTACCTCATTTCGTCATCGATGCCTCCTACGTCATTGAAACGGCGTGCTAGCCTCGCATCAGCCCTTTTGCTGGCTTGTCTTGCAGCTTCGCTCCGCTTGAAAATATCATTATTGAATCTCTTCATTGTCCACAACAATCGGCTTGTTCTTATTCTAACAGTTGCTTATTTTTGTTACGTAACAACAGATATCGCGAAAATGTGCTGGGCTGAAATCACATGAACTGATGTGAAAAAGAAAAAACTCGACTATTGCGTTACAAAAGGACATTCTACTTAACATTGTTTTTGACAACAACATTCGCGAAGCACCACTAAACTGAAACTAATGACAACTAAATGACTTTCGTCCACAAACAGCCATAAACCTTTTTCGATTTCATTCACGTCATATGTGATTGTTACGCTCACAACAGGTGGTTATGACGTCACAAAGCCTTCGCGTTAGAAGTTAATGGAAGTTCGCGAAGCAACAAATAAAGTCGTAATTTGCGTGTCCGATTTTCTTCCGCTTCAGCTATTCCTACTTTCCACTTCACATTAAATCACTTTCAGTTAACTTGTAACTTGTAACTCTCCTGTGGTCAACTTTTGATTCAATACTTCAATAATACGTTCATCAAAACTGCGTTTTCTTGTCTTAGCTGGTAACTCGTCTCAAAACCTTCCCTTGCAATTCTGTGCGAATCCCATCAGACCAAACAACGTTGACAAAAGCCACCGCTCCGTTTATATTTGTCTGGTAAATATTTACAGAGCGCAATAAAACATTCAATCTCGGTCGCATCGACCTCGCAGAGTCGGTACCTACTTTCCCAGCTTTGCTACGTCACAATCCGCGAAACCTTCTCGGATTGTGACAAAACTTTAACTGGTTGTTTTTGGTTGTTTCGTCATAGGGCTTGAGCGCGGAATCGATTTTTGATTGGTTGGGACAATTCGTGTTGTTAAAAGCTCCCCTTCATATTGTTGTTGTAACCTCCTGCCCGAACCGGGCCACTGTAAAAATATTCGCTCTCCAATTATGTCTGGTATGCTTGTAATGGTTTCACCTCATTACTACGTTGAAACGAAATAACTTAATCAACTGTTCTTTTCTTATAGACGGAAACTGACGATGCCTTCTAAATAGGCGAAATAAATATTTCTGCAAATAGAAGATTACACTGACGCTGATCGTATGCCGCTGTTTTTCAGTATATTTTGTACATCAACTGTAACAAGTGCGGAATTTCAACTAAACCTTTAGTCACGTCTGACGTGGGTTTCTGTAGAAATCAACGATACAACTTTGAAACAATTTGTCATCTACTTTCTAGGTTGATCAAGTCGTCTTGCTCTAACATGATATTATCCACGGCGGGTCTTGTTGAGGTTTCAAAACAGTTGGCGGTGATTATAAGCGCGCAGTTTTGTAAACATGCGTTTGTAATTGTCTGAATGTAACTGGACACGGCAAATACTTACGGGTTTATGACATAGGCATGTTTACGTTACTTGATACGTTTGTAAGTTAGTGTATTGAATAATGCGAGCATAAACAGCCGGAAATCACTTTATTAAGCACTCCAATCAAACGCAGCGTTTTGTTAAGAAAAACATTACAAATCACCTGTTCCTCCTGTTTTGTCCGAATTAGACAAAGATCCGGATTAACAAAATCATTCCATGTCCGAAATTTTAGCCTCTATAACACTACAATTTTTTTTGACCGAAATTGTCTTCACGGGAAGATATAAGCGAAGGGGAATAAATGCCTCATCACATTAATATTCGAAACCGATTGCTTGGTTTTTTCCTTATTTTAGCGAACAACGATGTTTAGGGCGGTTTACGATTTCTTTTGTCTATGCGGTTTTGATACACAATGCTATAAAACATAATATGGCCCCAGTTCGGTATGTTTTCAATCAAGCTGTAGAACACGGTATATAAAGCACTATTTATAAAAAAATGTCAAGAATTTGCTCACTTATATATGGCAAGCTTATTGTAGATGGGTTTGATAGTCGATTAATTGGTGAAAGGACGTCCGTACTATGCACTAACATTCGGAAACCCGATTTATAAATGCCCGACTTTAAATGCCGAGGAAATCTGACGCAAAATTTATTACATCATTCGGTCGTTTTTAGCCTTTATAGAGCGCTTAATTACTATAATTGTGATGGATAATTTGACACTAGCAATTTAGCAAAAAATTGCTCTAAGCGAAGTTTTTTTAGTTTTGCAACAAAGTGTTAAATCTCCTGGTTTAAATTCTAGCTTTTTTCGTGAGTACTGCTAAAAGGAATATAAAATATAACATAGTTTTCTTTGGAGGAAATAAATCAAGGCTACGTCTAAAAGGGTAAGTGGGGATAAGCGACAAAAAGTTTTACTTTGCATTGATAAAAAAGGGTGTGGACTTTGTTTTGAATCAAATGCTTAAAAAATGGTTTGAATTATTTAGTTCTTGGTTTAACCAAGCTAGATAGGGTAAAGTTAAAGACGGGTTTCATGAGCAATTTATTTAGACAACATCGCTTTGTGTAATTTATGAATGCTACACTGTGACATCACATTCACAATTACGTACTTAGAATAAACAGTAATTAACTTTCAGGTAAGGCAGGAGGTGCAGTCGGCGTGTTGCTGGAGTAATCAGTGCAACGTAACGTTTTAGGCAAGTTTTGCTTGAGGCAAGCGCTTCAACATTTGCAGTCTGTTCCGACTTCAGTTTTGCTGTGAGGTGTTGGGCTGCAGTTAAATGGAGTTTGTAAGATTTGTTGTACCACAGTTTAGTTTAAATGTAGTGAATACATTTTGCAGGCATTTCTGCATTTTAAAAACATGTGATTTTTGCAGAACAGTTTATTTCTCTTCTTAAATTTTGTACTGAATACATTCTCTTTTGGATATATTTTCTATCACATATATTTTCGAAGGATATATTCGCCGAGGTTAAAAACATGGAGCCCTAATGGTTGAAATGTAAGTGAACTTTCCAAATATAATTGGTAACAATTTATTAAATTTTTTGTTTAGTGAAGCAAACATGAATAATAATTGCACAACATTTGTCAAACGTTTCAAACATTATCATAACAATGTTGTTTATTACACATGAAATTGTCATTTTTAAATTATAGCTAGCACTTAAATTATTTGTCGTTATACATTATTTATGATTTCTTTTTACATCATGTACAAAATATTGAAAATTTTTTCACAGTGGTTTGATTTGTTTAGAAAAGTTGTTGCATGAAAAATCCAATGATCGCTAGGACCGATACAATCATCAGGTTTTGAAGTGGTCGATTGGAAGCATTCATCCCTGAAATAAGTAAGATGTTTTTTCAGTTACCAGTGGAAAGCAAAAACATGATTTATTACAATACCATAATATTGGATTGCATACAATTGTCAGATGGGAGGTTAATTTTGTTCGGTTTATTAGAAGTGGTTTGAAAAGATCGTTTTTGTGGTGTTTGTAAATTACCCTAATTGTCGGTTTACCGGATAATTGGTTTTGAATTATTGTTTTTGCGTTTTTTTGGTGTTGGTAAGATACCTTGGTTGCAGCCGTCCAAGATGCATGTTTTGTTGCATTCCATAAAAGTTGTTTGGTCGATCACACTTTCTGAACATCCGTTGCCGATTTCAACATGCGCACAACCCCGGGTGATTGACCTTGTGTAACCTGTGCGACCGTGCAGAACTTGACCTGGAAATATTGTTGGTTGTCAGCATTAGGTGTTAAGGCATATCTCACTGGTTGCTATGGGCGACACGAACCTGTTAAATCGCCCGACTTTCCGATATCGTGGTAGTAACACCGAGACATAAACGGCCAAACACATTGTGTGGGGGCGGGAGGGTTGAACAGACATTCGTCATAACCATCAGCAGTGCCGGACGATGAACATTGACTGCACGTGGGACGGTTGGCTGCAAATTTAAAAGTCATACTGTTAAGAGTATACAAGTAGTTTTGTGAACGAACACTATATTGTGGTCAGTTTGATTTTGGCCATCGTAGGTTAATTACAGGAGTTATTTTGATTTTTGCGCTGAATAGAAAAACCGCAGAACTTACGCCACCCGATGTTACATCCGTCGATTTGACAGCTTTCCTGACAAACTGTTTTGTAGCCGCTTGTTGTTCCTAGTTGGGTTTCTGTGCATTGCGCAGTGAGGGCGCTTGTTCCGCATCCACGCTCGATCGAAACGAACTTGTATTCAGGCAAAGCTGGAAAAAAATATCGATGTAAAGTTGTGGATAGCGTTACTGAAACACCGCGCAAAAAACTTCCAAAAAAGCAAAAACATAGTTGCTAACGCTAGTGCTAAAGCGCTTGTAACTTTCTACCTTCGTTGGTGCTGAGGTCGGTCTTGTTGGAAGTGTAATAAGTCGTTGTCGCATAGCAGTGTGTGGACGCAGCGGGGCAGAGTGTCCTGCTGACAGTTGACGATGCGCAACTACCCGAGTCAATTACATCTGTGCACTGGAGGCAGTATAGAGCAGTTATTTCACTTCCATCCAATAATCCGTTTGCTGCGGAAATAAATTTTCAGTTATGCGTGTTGTGGACGTTTAGTTTTCATGTTGTGCAAGTTACGTGTTGCTGTGTTGCAGTTGTCAGTTGCGCACGTGCTTACGCATGTGTATTCGTTATATGCGCTGTACTGAGGGTCGGTAGGAGTGGAGAAAAAGCATTCATCTCTGTAGTTTAGCTCAGTAGCGCAGCCTCTCACAGCCCTGGTACGCACCACATTTTCACCTGCGCAAAAAAATCATTTTTTTTTCTGCTTGACCTCACATATCTTGCATCAACTTACTGTCGTCAAAGAGGGTCGTGTGAGTTGTGGTGCAGTAGTTTTGTGTTGTAAGTGGACAAGTGCTTCCTGTGGTTCTGCTTGCACAAGTGGAGTCAGTTTCTTCATCGCATTGAACACAACTACGAAATGCTGAGGTTGAAACTGTGCAAAAAATGTTTATCATTTAATTAACAACTGGTAGGGGCTTTTCCAAATCTGCGCTTTATGTGTAGATGAAAAGGCAAAGCACTGATAAAGTTACCTGTGGTTGAACAGTCCGCTCCAGTGAATCCCGAGTTACACATGCAAGTTCCCGTAAAATAATCGCAGTTCCCTTGTCCTAAGTCGTTTGAGCAGTTGCTCTGGCAAACCTGAAGATTGTCTGCAATCGAAATATCCGAAGTTAATTTAGAATCATTCCTGCTTCGAAGTAATGTTTAACTCCATGTTTATGTTTTATTTATGACTGCACTAATTTCAAGTAATATTTAAAACAAGTAAAGTTAGGTCTTTTTGGGATTAGGACGAACTAACGGTTTGAGCTTACTTGTTGTCACCGTGTTGCAGTTGTTCGTTGTACATGATTGTTGGCATGTTGTTCTTTCCACACCATTGTTGAATGATGTTGAGCATTTTGTGGTTGTTGGAGCACCAGTTTCAGTTGTAACTGGATCGCTTGATCCGTCATAACATCCACGCTGGACACTCACCACTAAACCTGAACGGTAACACAAGCATGTAAAAATATTTTCGAAATGCTCTGGTTTTTAGGTCTTTATAATTTCGTCCGCAGCTAAAGGTTTGCAAATATGTGAAAGACTAACAGCAATTTGCGGCCTACCGTCATCTATCTCAAAAGTTGCGTGGCAATATGGAGAGCTTGTGGTTGGGCACGTGATGAATGCGACGCTTGTAGCTCTGTCGTAACAATCGTTGTTGATGTAAGGCTCTCCGTTGAAGTAAGATTGGGAACAAAACCGACAGGTCCTTGTGATTTGTCCTGGTAAAACCCAATGCATCGAGTTAACTGGTGAACCAAAACACAAACATTTCATGTAACTCACCATTTACGAGCACCAAAGAAACCGCAAAGATTGTCAACAACAACAACTTCATTTTTTCAAATAACCAGTTTACAACTATCACCTAATCCTACTTCTGCAAAACAAAACACATATTGCTATAAACCAGAATAAGGTTATGAACAAAACGTTTCCACCAGCGCTCTGCCTTCGACAAAGTTCTGATTTATCTGTTTAATCACAAAATGCCTACATTTCTACTCCTCTGACACAAACTTGCATTTTCTGTCTACATTGAACTAAAACGTAGAAAATCGAAATGTTTGCTAGTACGAAAAATAAATTATCGCGCGTGCTGAGACTGCTCGGACCCACCCTGCTTGCTTTCAATCTCCAAGCTTAAACTAAAGTGGTTATTTGTAATTACCTGAGTTGATCTTGCATTTATGTCATAAAGCAAGTTTTTTAATCACAAACTCCGCGTTAGTATTTTGTGCGTCATAAAACCTCGTTGGTTTCAACACTCCCTGAATAAACTTGACTCTCGATTAGCATTAACTCTTGCACTAATACTACTTTCACAACACTAGAATAACGTTTGCCAAGCCATGGTGTAAACTTGGTCACCACTATGGGTAGACAGAGAGATATGTTTTGCGCATACAACGTTGTGACAATGTATGAGAAGCTTACCTTCCAAGGTACCTGCAAAAAAATATTTAACCAAACTTAATATCATGAAATTATTCAGATTAAGTGCTTTTATATGGGGTCGCGTGAAACTTAAGGTGTTGTTTTGTTAAAGTATATTTTGAAATTACCCATGCATTTAGCAAGCATTTAGCTTTTTGACGGAAGATTAGCATTAATGCTGTATTAAATAATGCTTATACATGTTGTTAGAATGTTATCACTGTGGTTCAGGTTTTTCGTTGGTGATGTTTACCATTTTAGTACATATGTTCGATGTTCAACATTTAGTATGTACAACGGACAATATTAAAATGTGTCGCTGAAATCTAAAGGCTTTAGCCCGAAAAACAAAAATGTGTTTGGCATACAGCCTACAAAACTGGTGCAATTATTGCGCACAGAAGATTAGCAACTTTATAATCTTCTAAACAAACTGCAAATTAGCTTTTCAGAACATTGGATACTACTGTTGGTTTATTAAATTCAAACTTCTTGAACAAAATTATATATATAACATGCAATAATTACAATCTCAAAATTATAAAATGTGGGAAATTATCTACACTACGTGAACTAACATTAGACAAACACATCAAATTATGTAAAATACACAGCAATGCACAAATAACAGAATTAAATTTTCATGCTCGTCGAAACTGAACAGTCCACTCCAGTTCTACATCCGGCAACAAATTATTCGCCTTCATTTGGAATCGGAGAGGTGGAAACAACAATTGATGGGGAAATTGGTGAATTACTGAAATTACAGTGAGTGGTTGGTGGGATATTTACACTGAGTTGTTTGGTCGGTTAAGCGGTTTGCTGAAGAAGGTAGCCGAGCATAGCGGTGACAAGGATCACCAACACATTCTGCACTGGAGAAGTTGATCCGCTGCCTGTAACAGAGCGAGAAACAATTGAAGTTCATCAATGAAGTTTTTCCCTAGTGATGCAATATGCACAGAAATCCCGACCAACGCGCATAACCGATATTTTAAATCAATATTATTCGAATATTATTCTTTAATATTGTGGGTTGAACAGTTTTTATCTACAATTTTTGGTTTGCGTAACAGAACTTAAATATAGCGCACCTTGGTTGCATCCATGTCCTGTGCAGGTTCTGTTGCACATTCTGTAATCGATTCCATCAACAGTAGTCTCGTTGCAGCCGTTGCCTTGATCGAAGAAAGCGCATCCTCTGACGACTTCTGAAGTAAATCGTTCCTTTGAACTTTCCGGACCTAAACATTTTCACAACATGTACATTTTGGCCCCCAACCATTGTGATGCTCCTAAAATTTTAGTTTGCTTACCGATTTCCCTGACGAAGCAGTATTGGTGAGCAGGATTGGAGCAGACAGTTGCCACTGGTGGGTTTTTAAGGCAAATGTCGTATCCAGCCACAAGTCCGTCAAAGCTAGATGAAGATCTTTGAGTACTGCATTGCACACATCTGCTTCGGGTTGCTGTAAAAAAAATTGTGAACAAACTTTATTTTCCAATCTAGAAAGTTTTAAGGACGGAAGTAAAACTTACGAAATCCTACGTTGCATCCGTCTTCAGTGCAGCTTTCCTCGCAAGTCACTCTCAATGCGCTGCTTGTTCCAAGTGTTGCGTTCGTGCAAGAATTCACAGATGTTGTGGAATCACGGCATCCGCGTTCAATTGATTCAATCCAAACATCGGGATTAGCTGAACAACAATCCACAATAAAGCACAAAGAAAGTTTGATTCAAACACGAACCACGTACCTTGGTGTCGAAGATCGCCTTTTTCCTGGTAGTAGTAGATAATTTTTGAGTAGCACTGATTCGCTGCACCTTGGCAAAGTGTTCTTCCGGTTGCGGTGGTGCATGAGTGAGAATTTCCGGTTCCTGTACATTGTACGCACTGGAGAGCTCTATCTGCGGCCGCTACAACTCCATCAGCTGCAAACATTCACTTGTCAACCTCGCTGTTTTCCATATTATTGCTTGTGCTTACGTGTTCCTGTGTTGCAGTCATCGGTCTGACAAGTACTGGTGCAGGTCTGTTCAGTGTGGTCGGTGAATCTGGTGTCAGAAGGGTTAGAAAACTCGCATCGGTCTTGGAAGTTGTTGGTTGTTGTGCATCCGCGGGTTATTCGGCTCGCCACCACGGCCCCAACTAAAACATACGTGAATATATGAAAACATAAAAGTTTTTTTTTCATCTGGACTGATCAAAACTTTTGTTCACTTACCGGTATCATACAGGGTAGTTCTAGTTGTTGTGCAGTAAACATTTGCAGCCGGCTGATTAATAGAGCAAGCTGTTCCTGCTGTTTTTGTGGCACAAGTGCTGTCAGTTTCCTGGGAGCATTGGACGCAAGAACGACGGGTAATTGTCACTGTGTGTAGAAAGTTGGATAAATTTGTAATGGTCGCAAATCTGATGTTAATATTTACCTGCAGTTGTACAATTAGTTCCCATGAAATCTCCCACACAAACACACTGACCAGTGAAGTAATTGCAATATCCGTTGTTCATGCATGTTGATGCGCATGACATCAAGCTGTCTATAAGTTAATAGTATCTATATTATCTTGTAATGTTTAGCGAGGTGGTATCAACTTACTCGGTGCGATCGTGTTGCAGTTATTAGTTGTACAAATATGGTAGCAAGTTGTCTCTGCAACATTGCTGTTGGCGCCGAATACTGTGTTACACTTTGGCGATGCTGGGACGGTGTTTATTGTCGTGTCAAAGTCGGCAGGAGTTTCAGCATCTTGTCTGCTTCTCATCATCAGGCTCAGAACGCCTAAACAGATTTATCAAGACATGCAACTTCAAGTCCAGTAACGTAATTCACTTATTCTCACCGTCGCTGAACACACTTCTGGTTAAGCAATATGGAGTCATAGATGAAGTTACAGTTGGTGGGGTTAAGTTAGTTGCGTTGTCGTAGCAATGGTTGTTGGTCTGAGTCTGGTCAAAGAAGCCCGTTGTCGTGCACTCTATACATGACCTGTTTGTTTGGCCTAAAAAATGTCGTTGTTAGAAATTGTTAGATGATCTTCCACCGCATATTAATATTTTTCAAGAACCTCAGACATTTACATTATTTAACTTTTATTAACCTTAAAACTTACCATTCACAGAAACGAAGCAGGCAACCGCCATCATCACACAAACTGTCGACAACTTCATTTTTATCACTTATTTAACGTTTTTAAATTAAACAAAAAGTTTCCTACAACCTGAAAAACAGAACAACAACAACACTTAGCGGTTGAAAGTCGGATTCTTTCAAAACGAAACTAAATTGGATTCTTAGTTTTTTTGCCTATTAATCTGAAGCTGCAAAAACAAATTTAACTTTGAAAAGTTTTGACCGCGTTCCGTCGAACCTGAAAGTAAAAAGATATCAGTATTAAAAAAACTAGTTTTATCTTTGACAAAATTGTTAATGCTTGATTTTTTTCTCTATGGCGTTTGTGTTTAATATGGTGATATAAAAAGAATCCTCCAAAACGCCCAAAACAATCTAATTTTTCTGTCACAAAGATGTGAGTTAAAAACAAGTTCCCGCCGTATGTCGTTTTAAGTTTCTGTTTTTTTGCCACGGCAAAGCATTGCAGAAGTTATGAAGTTTTAATAAACTCTGGTTTTGATTGATGTCGCTATACATCGACAAATTGAAATTCGTTTACAATTTTCTTCAGTTAAATGGCGTGTTGGATGAAGTTTGTTCGCCAAATTTGCCGCTGTAACGTTTAGTGTGAGGATATTTGGTGGAGAATTGAAAGCTACTCTTAAAGGTTTTCCACACAGAAAAGTTTTTGGTTCAAGTTTTCGTTGCAAGTAATTGTCTGGCTTTATGTGCAAGTTCGATTTTGGTTTAAATTATTTTTAGTCAATTTTAGTCAATTCGCTTGGGCACTTTCAGTTGAACGGTTAATTATTAACATTATTACTGTGGGTCATTTTAAACAGGGTCTGACCTATTCGAACGAGGCTCTGTTTTAAAATATTCGGTTTTTGTGCGAATTTGAAAACGCTGCCGGGAAACAGAGCATCCTTAGCAGCATCTTGTCCAGACCATACTACTTTGTGTTGCTTGATACGGGATGCTTTAAAACAGGGGTGTGCAGCCCGAGTCCAATTGTTCTATATTTTGAGCAGATTAATGCGTCCGGTGCTATTTTTCTCCGACCTGACAATATGAGGCTAGAATCAAATGGGAATTTTACTTGTATTTGTTAAATAGGCATATTTGGTACGCAACAAGGTAAAATCACCTAATATTAAAGGTGTGGCCCGCGATCTAATTATTGTAACTGTATTTGGCCCCAAAGTGACAAAGGTCGCACATCCCCCGGTTTAAAACATCGGTTTGGCTAAAATTTTGGAGGTGCCATATAAAGTTTTTGTGAGGTTTGGAGCTTTTTAAACTTGTTTCCACTCAACGATCGGAATGACCGTTAGTTTGTGTGAGGTCAGGTTTCATAAATATTACGGTGCGGCGAGATTTTAATTTTGGTTGGGTTGCGCTAAAATTTGTGCAGAAAAATGGCCGACGTTTAACTCGCCGGCGTGAGTTACACGCGTGAGTGATTATGCCACGGTTGGCATGGGAACGGGCGGTTGTCGGGAGAGTTTTGTCATGCGGAACGTTGCGTTGAAACATTTCCAACCCACGCGCGAAGTTGGCAGGTTGTACGGTTAATTTCGGGATATTTAGGGGCGTAACTTACCGATCAAACTTTGTAAATCCAGTGGTGGGTATTTAAGTGGTTGAATATTATGTCAACGTGAGTCGGGCCCTGCACCTTTGAATACTTACAGCACACTGTGCATACTACGCATGTTTCATTGCACCGCAACCTATTTGTTTCGATGCAGACTAAACTAAAGGCGGTTTTCATGGTTTGTAATCGAGAGTTTTCGATAAACCCCCGTTTGTTTGTTAAGCCCATATTTAGTAAGCTTTGGGGGATTTTATGTTGATTTTAACTTCCCCATACATTGAGATTGCGGGTGCAAAGGTGCGGGAAATTACAGTGTGCTATATCTGCAAGGGTCAACAAACTAAAGCTGAAGCGGAAAAAAATCACAAAGCAGCTTTTTGAATCAGCGTGAAGCAAGCAAGCATAAATCGTTGTGTGAATAAGCTGCATGCACGACTGCACGTCACATTGCGGAAAGCAGGTTTTGCGATTAATAGAAAGCATTTGTATTTTGCGGCACACAGAAAACATTCAATTATCTTGCCAACTGAAAAAGTCAACAATCATGCAATGAACGTCCAACTGTGCGCTAAATATTCACCAAATTGAAGCAAGCATTAGCGAATAAGCGGAAGCATTGACTACAAGCATTTCCCTTGCTGGGATAAAATAATAATTATTTCTACATCATGCAAATCACTCAGTTAAAACGTCACCCAGCAAACAAACAAATTCTCTTTCCATTTTACAACGAGAAGAATCGTTGCAAAGAATATCCGACGAGTGGAGGGAGAGACATCATCAGCAAATTCTGCAATGGCATCACAGACCCGTTGCCTGTCAACAAAACTTTTTTAAATACTCGATCAAGTGGGTTTCGCTTTTTATTTAAAGCGGCAAATCATATTAAGTGCGACTTCATTTGTCGAAAACGCTTGGGAACGTAGAATTCTGGGTATTTATATTCTGAGGCAGTTGTTTGTTGCATTTTATATTAGGACGCCTTTTTGTCCAGTTTTAATTGGAAGTGGATTCCTAAACTTTATTAAACTTTTCACAAATCAACTTTGGTGCAAAAAGACGCAGGAAAATGTGACTGGTTTACACTTGCATGTTTTATCGTAACACGCACCTTGGTTGCAACCATGTCCTGTGCAGGTTCTGTTGCACACCCGGTAATCGACCCCGTCAACAGTAGTCTCGTTGCAGCCGTTGCCCTGATCGAAGAAAGCGCAGTCTCTGACGACATCTCGGCTGAAACCTTCTCTGTCTTCACCTGAACCGAAAAAGTTTGGGTCAGAAACGGCACTTACTGTTTTAACCAACAAGTTTGCTTACCGGTTTCCCTTACGAAGCAATATTGTTCAGCAGGGCTTTCGCAGACAGTTGCCACTGGTGGGTTGTTCAGGCAAATGTCGTATCCAGCCACAAGTCCGTCAAAGCTGGACGAAGATCTTTGAGTCCTGCATTGCACACAGCTGCTTCGGTTTGCTGGGGGAAAGTTAAGGTAAACATCTAAACTGGGATCAGTCCTAAAGCGCCGATGCAGACCAGTACAATAAAATATTTTTAAACTAGAACGACCGAAGTGAAACTTACGAAATCCGACGTTGCATCCGTCTTCAGTGCAGCTTTCCTCGCATGTCACTCTCAATGCGCTGCTTGTTCCAAGTGTTGCGTTAGTGCAAGAGTTTACAGATGTTGTGGAATCACGGCATCCGCGTTCAATTGATTCAACCAATACATCGGGATCAGCTGAACAACAATCCACAATAAACACAAAGGAAGTTTGATTCAAACACGAACCACGTACCTTGGTGGCGAAGATCGCCTTTTTCCTGATAGTAGTAGATAATTTTTGAGTAGCACTGATTCGCGGCACCTTGGCAAAGTGTTCTTCCGGTTGCGGTGGTGCATGAGTGAGAATTTCCGGTTCCTGTGCATTGTACGCAATAGAGAGCTCTATCTGCGGCCGCTACAACTCCATCAGCTGCAAACATTCACTTGTCAACCTCGCTGTTTTCCATATTATTGCCTGTGCTTACGTGTTCCTGTGTTGCAGTTATCGGTCTGACAAGTACTGGTGCAGGTCTGTTCAGTGTGGTCGGTGAATCTGGTGTCAGAAGGGTTGGAAAACTCGCATCGGTCTTGGAAGTTGTTGGTTGTTGTGCATCCGCGGGTTATTCGGCTCGTCACCACAGCCCCAACTACAAGAAAGCGAATAAAATGGTTGAAAATCGTGCTTACCAGGAACAGAATATACTTTAATTTGCCTTTCACAGCTTCTCATTTTTGAAATAACTTACCGGCATCGTACAGGGTAGTTCTAGTTGTTGTGCAGTAAACATCTGCAGCCGGCGAGTCAATAGAGCAAGCTGTTCCTGCTGTTTTTGTGGCACAAGTGCTGTCAGTTTCCTGGGAGCATTGAACGCAAGAACGACGGGTAACTGTCACTGTGTGTAGAAAGTTGGATAATTTTGTGATGATCGCAAATCTGATGTTGATATTTACCTGCAGTTCCACAACCAGTTCCACTGAAACCTGAATTGCAAACGCACTGACCAGTGAAGTAATTGCAATATCCTTGGTTTGTCGTGCATGTTGATGCGCATGACATCAAGCTGTCTGTAAGTTGCAACAGGTGATTTATCTTGTGATGATAAGTAATAATGTTGTAAGGTATCAACTTACTTGCTGTGATCGTGTTACAATTGTCAGTTGTACAAGTATGGTAGCAAGTTGTCAGTTCAATTCCGTTGCCGAATACTGTATTACACTTTGGCGATGTTGGGACGGTGGTTATTGTGGAGTCAAAGTCACTTGATGCATCTTGAACGCTTCTTTCCACAGATCTTAGGTTTCCTTAACAACAATATTCTGTCAATACCTGCACTTAATCAACCAAATGTAGCCACTTAATCTTACCGTCGGCGATTGTGAACGTGGTGAGGCAATATGGTGTTGTGACTGTTGTCAATGACGCTGTTGGTAAGTTGGTCGTGTTGTCATAGCAATGGTTGTTGGTCTGAACTTCGTCATAAAACTGAATAGTAAGTGAGCATATTCTGCACATTCTTGTGGTCGTTGTTTGGCCTAGAGAGAAAGGAAATTTTACATTATGAGAACACCTTGCCCCGCTTGTAAATATTTCTCAAGAAACTTAGGCATTTACATTATTTAACTTTTGTTAAACTTAAAACTTACCATCGACCGAAACGAAGCAGGCAACCGCCAACATCACACAAACTATCGACAACTTCATTCTTATCACTTATTCAATGTTTTTAAATTAAACAGAAAGTTTCCTACAACCTGAAAAACCGAACAACAACAATTGTTAGTAGGAGGATCGGACATGCGTATTCGCATCAAAAGTGAAATAAAGATGCTCGTTTGCATTTTAGACTCAGTATTAATTTGAAAACTTTTTTCTGATGTTCTTGAGTAAAAAGTCATTTTTTCCATTTCCAACTTCGCTGCAAAGACCTAAAAAATGGCAAAAACATGATTTTATTTTAGATAGATTTTGCACAGTATGTTTTGGAAGCCAGTGTTCATGTCGAAACAACCCATTGTTTTTTGTTAATTTCTTGAAATGAAGCGAGAAGATGTTGGCTGCAATTTGTTTTCGCGTTTGCAATTTGGTCATATATCGAAGGACACTATTTCATTAGCGTTATTTAAAACCTTGAATCGATCGACTGAAAACCAAGTTTCAAGACTGTGGAAATTTATTTAGTAACATAATATTAGACCAACATGTTTGTGTCGGCAGCAGCTGTAAAAAACATTACAAAGCCTTCGCATTAAGTTCAAAACGCTTGAAGTATTTTTAGTCAACCAAAATTACAAACGTTGGCAAACAAAGACTTGATTATTTTGGATTAACTTGGTAATTGGCACACAACGTTCAAAAAGTTGCCGACCCCTGATCGAAAGATTTTTACTGAAATATTAGACGACAGGTCTGTAGCACGGCTGAATTTGACTCATAACGCAACTCTAAAAATTAATCAACGAAATGTAGTGGTTTACAAATCAGAGGGAATATAATTTAGTAAAATTAGTGAAAAATGTTGTAATTTGAAAGAGTTTAAAACTAAGTGTTCCTGATCGGTCTATACCAGTGGTTCTCAACCTTTTTTCTTTTTTTTTGCCCATTTTCATTGCTCAAAACTTCTGTGGCCCAGTAAACTTTTTGAAAGAAAAAAACAACAACTATTAAATAGGTTCAGAAAAGAAATGCAGAACATATTTCAAACAGATTATAAGTTCAAAATAACTTAATGCAAAAAAATCATAAAACAGCGCTTTCCCTTCTTTAATCAAGCATGTTGAGTTATGACCGAGTAATTGGACAATTGATATGCTGCTATCTGGCTTTATTGTAATCACAAAGTAGTTTATTACATCATAAACATAAAGTGTTGTAGAAATTCAAAGTTACTTTATACCTTAAATAGATTAATTCAAATTAATTTACATTCCTTCTCAATTCCTCCCCAAGCCATTATTCTTGTAAAATTGAGTGTAGTGACACAAATGAAAATTCTTAAAAAAAGCTTTCTATTTGATTGGTCTGTGGCCCAATCAAAATGCTTCCATGGCCCACTGGTTGAGAACCGCTGGTCTTTACCGTAAGCTAAAGTGCAAAAACATAATAATTATTGCACTTATAAATATTGCTATAGTATTACTAAATAGCTGATAATACAAACCGCACCTTTCCAACATCTTGAAGCTTGACCTAAAAATGTTATCAATATGAACGCAACCGGTTTAAAAATTGTGGATAGAGAATGAACTTTACTACACGACATAACAGCTCTATGTTGGTCTGGCGTATATATCCGTCTGTTAAAATCCTCCTTAATAATTTCAGGAACATCGAAGCATGCGATCAATTTTCAGACAAGATACTAATTGAACTTACAGGGTATTCCGTCTTGAGTTTTGTCGTTACCAGGAACATGTTTGTTTGTTACACAAAACATGGGAAGAATTTTTCTAGGTTACTTCTCAGCCACCGTTTTTCAATTCAAAAAGGCTGAATTTTTCCGCTACATGCTGTGATAGTTTTAACTCAATTAACTCATGCCTAAATGGTGGCGCATGCTTTTCTCGTTGTCGTGGAAACAAGCGGCAAGTTTTCATGCAAGATGCGATTCAGGGATAAACCACAAGATGGGCCATGTCCAGTGTTTCTCAAAATGGGCGCCAAATCATTTACGTGGCTGTTCGCAATAATATAGGGGGTCCGGAGGTTAAATGGATTATTCGGGGCCCTGAAATAAATCTTCGAACTTAATACAGGGACATGGACAATTTGTTCACATAATACTTTAGGTAAAATGTTTGTTTTTTTAAAAAAACATTTCTTTTTAAAATTCGAACTTGGTCAAACAGTGTCAGTGTTTGAGCCTAAATTGTCCGATTTTTTTCGTTGTTTTAGGCCGTTAGAGAAAGTGTATTGCCATCACCAGCGGTTTAGAGGGGTAATATGTGATAGAAACTTTTGAGAAACACTGGTCTGGTCACTAAACGAATGCGTGCAGTATTGGGTAAAAAATATTTAATCTGCCAGATACCGGTTGGAATAAATCACGCTACAACATGCAAAATGTACAACATGATACGCTTTTGCAATAAACATGGAAACTTTGTATTTGATGACATGCAGATCATATTCAAAGTCGCGCCAACTGTCAAAGTCAGCAATCATGCAAAGAATATAAACTGCTTCAATAAATTTACAGTAAAGGTTTATAACCGGAGTTTAACACTACATAATATAATCTACATCATGCAAATCACACAGTTTAAACGTCACCCAGCAAACAAACAAAATCTCTGTCCATTTTACAACGAGAAGAATCGTTGCAAGGAATATCCGATGAGTGCAGGGAGAGACATCATCAGCAAACTCTGCAATGGCATCGCAGACCCGTTGCCTGCAAACAAAACTTTGTTTAAATACTCGACCAAGTGTGTTTCGTTTACTTCATTTGTCGAAAACGCTTTTGAACGTAGAATTCTGGGTATTTATCTTCTGAGGCAGTCGTTTGTTGCATTTTATATCAGGACGCTTTTTGGTCCAGTTCTTATTCAAAGTGAATTCTTAAAGTTTATTAAACTTTTCACAAATCGACTTTGGTGCAAAAAGTCACAGAAAAAGTAACTGGGTTACACCGGTATGTTTTATGGTAACACGCACCTTGGTTGCAACCATTCCCTGTGCAGGTTCTGTTGCACACTCGGTAATCGACCCCGTCAACAGTAGTCTCGTTGCAGCTGTTTCCTTGGTCGAAGAAAGCGCATCCTCTGGTGACGTCTCGGCTGAAACCTTCTCTGTCTTCACCTGAACCGCGAAAGTTTGGGTCAGAAATGTCATTTTCCACTTTCATTGACAAGTTTGCTTACCGATTTCCCTGACGAAGCAATATCGATGAGCAGGGCTTGTGCAGACAGTTGCCACTGGTGGGTTGTTGAGGCAAATGTCGTATCCAGCCACAAGTCCGTCAAAGCTGGATGAAGACCTTTGAGTACTGCAGTCCACACATCTGCTGCGGTTTGCTATAAAAAGATTGTCAACAAACTTTATAATTTCCAAACTGGAAACAGCGCTGAAGCGTTTATGCAGAACAACGATCACGGCACACTTATTATATGTATAAACCATAATACGCCAGGCCCATTGAACGAGTCTTATCGAATCAGCCGGTCACCAAGCATTCCCGTATATGACAAGACATAAATTAGAGAAATCTAGCATGCAGTGGGATTCGAACCCATGTCAGGGGCCATTTTCACGTCTTGCGCTTTATCAACTGTTCTAAACAGGCTACGTGTCGAGCCATAATTCAATCGGTCTGGCGTACAGTGAAGTATTTCCAAACTAGAAAGGTTTAACGACCGAAGTGCAACTTACGAAATCCAACGTTGCATCCGTCTTCAGTGCAGCTTTCCTCGCATGTCACTCTCAATGCGCTGCTTGTTCCAAGTGTTGCGTTAGTGCAAGAGTTCACAGATGTTGTGGAATCACGGCATCCTCGTTCAATTGATTCAATCATAACATCAGGATTAGCTGAATAGCAATCCACGTTAAAGCACAAAGAAAACAGTAAAACCAACGGACGATAAAATTCTTGCTAGAACAGAATACTAAGGTTTTTATCGTCCTTTGGTTTTACTCTAATAAAAAAAAGCAAACAGTGATCGTCAGTTTAAGTCGTGCTGTGATGGTTTTCATCGATTACTAAAGTTGTCATTTTGAAAGCACAACAATTCAAACACGAACCACGTACCTTGGTAGCGAAGATCGCCTTTTTCCTGGTAGTAGTAGATAATTCTTGTGTAGCACTGATTCGCTGCACCTTGGCAAAGTGTTCTCGCGGTTTGAGTGATGCATGAAGAACCTCCGGTTCCTGTGCATTGTACGCACTGGAGAGCTCTATCTGCGGCCGCTACAACTCCATCAGCTGCAAACATTCACTTGTCAACTTCGCTGTTTTCCATATTATTGTTTGTGCTTACGTGTTCCTGTGTTGCAGTTATCGGTCTGACAAGTGCTAGTGCAAGTCTGTTCAGTGTGATCGGTGAATCTGTTGTCAGAAGGGTTGGAAAACTCGCATCTGTCTTGGAAGTTGTTGGTTGTTGTGCACCCGCGGGTTATTCGGCTCGTTACCACGGCCCCAACTACAACAGACGTGAATAAAAATATTAAAGTTTTTTTCCGTCTGAGCTTGTCACAACATTTGCTTTTGTGCATTTTTAAAATAACCTACCGGCATCATACAGGGTAGTTCTAGTTGTTGTGCAGTAAACATTTGCAGCCGGCATATTAATAGAGCAAGCTGTTCCTGTTGTTTTTGTGGCACAAGTGCTGTCAGTTTCCTGGGAGCATTGGACGCAAGAACGACGGGTAACTGTCACTGTGTGTAGAAAGTTGGATAAATTTGTGATGGTTGCAAATCTGATGTTGATATTTACCTGCAGTTCCACAATCAGTTCCACTCCAATCTCCCGCACAAACGCACTGACCAGTGAAGTAGTTGCAATATCCGTTGTTCATGCATGTTGATGCGCATGACATCAAGCTGTCTGTAAGTTGCAGCAATAAGTGATTTATCTTGTAATGATAAGTAATAACGTTGTCATATGTCAACTCACTTGCTGCGATCGTGTTGCAGTTGTTAGTTGTGCAAATATGGTAGCAAGTTGTCATTTCAATTCCATTGTTGAATGCTACTTCGCATTTTGGCGATGCTGGGACGGTTGTTATTGTGGAGTCAAAGTCACTTGCAGCATCTTGTCTGGTTCTCGTCATCATGCTCAGAACACCTAAACAGATTTGTCAAAACATGAAACTTCAAGTTTACTAACTCAATTCACTTAATCTCACCGTCGCGGAAAACGCTCGTGGTTAAGCAATATGGAGTCATAGATGAAGTAGCAGCTGGTGGGATTAAGTTAGTTGCGTTGTCGTAACAATAGTTGTCCGTCTGAGTCTGGTCAGCATACAAGCCCGTTGTCGCGCACACTATGCATGATCTGTTTGTTTGGCCTGAAAGAAATGTCGTATTGTTAGACGATCTTGCGTCGTGTAACTAACATTTCTCAAGAAACTCAGACATTTGCATTATTTATCTTTTATTAAACTTAAAACTTACCATTGACAGAAACGAAGCAGGCAACCGCCAACATCACACAAACTATCGACAACTTCATTATTATCACTTATAATTACTGTTTTCGAATTAAACAAAATGTTTCCTACAACCTGAAAAACAGAACAACAATAGTTTGTGGTGGGAAGACGTATTTTTTTAAAACTTAATTGGATTCTCAGTTTTTCTTATTAATGAATCTGAAGCTGCAAAACAGAGTTAACTTTGTCAAGTTTTGACCGTTTTTCCGCCGAACCTGAAAGTAAAAATATCAGTATCAGTAAAAATCTTTATCAGTAAAAAATTTTTTGTCTTTAACAAAATTCGATTTTTATTGCTTGATTTTTTTCTCTACGGCGTTTGTATTTAATATGGTGATATAAAAAGTAACCTTCCAAAACGCCCAAGACCAATCTAGTTATTCTGTTACAAAGATGTTATTTAAAAACAAGTTCCCGCCATGTTGTGTAACAATATTTATGTAACATAATAATTGCTGTTGTAAATTTTTGTACAAATTTTTTTGGGTATGTATTTCCATTGTGTATTTTGCTCCTTGCTGCAATTTTTTCCGGGTAAACGTTTTTTTTTTTCTTAGTCTTAGTACTCTTCATAGTAAATGAACGTTGAGTAAAAAAATTTACGTTGATTGGGCAGATAGGGCTAGGTTTGCGTTTTTTGCCATGGCAAAGCATTGCAGAAGTTATGAAGTTTTAATAAATTGTAGTTTTCCTTGGTGCCGCTGTACATCGACAAATTGAAATGCGTTTACGATTGCAATCAGTTAAATAGCGTGTTGGGTGAACTTTGTTCGCCACATTTGCCGCTTTGACGTTTAGTTTGAGGTTTTTGGTGGCGAATTGAAAGCTACTCTTAAAGGTTTTCAAAACAGAAAAGTTTTTGGTTCAAGTTTTCGTTGCGAGTAATTGCCTGGTTTATGCGCAAGTTCAATTATTTTTCGTCAATTAAGACCACTTACTAAACAATGGTTCGCTTGGGCACTTTTAGTTGAACGGTTAATTTTTAACATTATTGTTGTGGATAATTTTAAACAGGGGCATCCCCATCGACCGTACGGTTTTAAATTTTCGGATTTTGAGCGAATTTTAAAACGTTGCCGGGAAACAGAACATTTTTAGCAGCGTCATGTCCAGACTAAATTATGTTGTGTTGCTTAGTACGGGTTGGTTTAAAACAGGGGTGTGCAGCCTGCAGCCCACCGGCCAAATACGGCCCTTGATTAAAGGTTGTGCAGTCCGCAGTGACGCTTGGTTTTCAAATGTACTGGCAAACGAGTCCAGTTAATATATATTTTTAAGCAGATTAATGCATCCGGTGCTATTTTTCTCCGACCTGACAATATGTGGCTAGAATCAAATGTGTATTTTACTTGTAATTGTTAACTCAATATAGGCATATTTGGTATGCAACAAAGTAAAATCACCTTGTGTTAAAGGTGCGGCTCGCGATCTAATTATTGAAATTGTATTTGGCCCCAAAGTGACAAAGGTTGCACACCCAATGTTCGAAACGTCGGTTTGGCTAATTTGCAGGTGCCATAAAAAGTTTTTGTGAGATTTAGAACGTTTTTAACTGTTTTACCCTATGATCGGAATGAGCGTTAGTTGTGTGAGGTTAGGTTTAATAAATATTACGGTCCGACAAGATTTTGATTTGGTTGCGCCAAAATTTAAGCTGAGCAGAAAAAAATGTCGAAAGTTTAAGTCGCCGGCGTGAGTTACACGGATGAGTGATTACGTCACGGTTGGCATGGTAACGAGTGGTATCAAAAGAGTTTGTCATGCGGAACGTTGCGTTGAAACATTTCCGACCCACGCGCGAAGTTGGCAGGTTGTACGGTTAATTCTGGGATAATTTGGCGCGTAACTTACCGGTCAAACTTTGTAAATCCAGTGGGTGGATATTTAAGTGGTTAATATAATACCAACGTGGATTGATCCTTGCACCTTGGACATACTTACTGCACATTCGACATACTACACATGTTTCATTGCACCGCAACCTATTTTTTTCAATGCAGACTATAACAAAAGGCGGTTTTCACGTTTTTTTGCCATTTTTGTAAAGCCCAACATATTTAGTAAGTTTTGGTGGATTTTATGTTGATTTAAACTTCCCCATACATTGAGATTGCGGGTGCAAAGTTGTAGGAAATTACAGTGTGCAATATCTTCAAGGTTCAGAAAACTAAAACTGAAGCGGAAAAAAATCACAAAGCAGCTTTTTGAATCAGTGTGAAGCAAGCAAGCATAAATCGTTGTGTGAATAAGCTGCATGCACGTCACATTGCGGAAAGCAGGTTTTGCGATTAATAGAAAGCATTTGTATTTTGCGGCACACAGAAAACATTCAATTATCTTGCCAACTGAAAAAAGTCAACAATCATGCAATGAACGATCAACTGTGCGCTCAATATTCACCAAATTGAAGCAAGCATTAGCGGATAAGCGGAAGCATCGACTACAAGCATTTCCCTTGCTGGGATAAAATAATAATTATTTCTACATCATGCAAATCACACAGTTAAAACGTCACCCAGCAAACAAACAAATTCTCTGTCCATTTTACAACGAGAAGAATCGTTGCAAGGAATATCCGATGAGTGCAGGGAGAGACATCATCAGCAAACTCTGCAATGGCATCACAGACCCGTTGCCTGCAAACAAAACTTTGTTTAAATACTTGGCCAAGTGGGTTTCGTTTTTGTTGAAGCATTAAACTTTTGTAAAGTGCGACTGTGGCGGTTGGACACGTCCCAGGTGCGAAGTAATCACGAGTAACATATTCAGGTGCAATCAATAAAAGCAGAGTTTGATCGCTAATACTTGTGCGTACGGATCGAAAACCCAAATAGTTAAACTTTATTACAAACCTTATTTCTGAACAGTGGCGTTTTAAATTCTTACTGCCTAGTTGAGACACCGGTTTGTTTTATCGTAACACGCACCTTGGTTACAACCATGTCCGGTGCAGGTTCTGTTGCACACTTTGTAATCGACCCCGTCAACAGTAGTCTCGTCGCAGCTGTTGACCTGGTCGAAGAAAGAGCATCCTCTGACGACTTCTCTGCTGAAACCTTCTCTGTCTTCACCTAGACCAAGAAAGTTTGGGTCAGAAACGTCACTTTTAACTTTCACTGACAAGTTTGCTTACCGGTTTCCCTGACGAAGCAATATCGATGAGCAGGGCTTGAGCAGTCAACTGCAATTGATGGGTTGTTCAGGCAAACGTCGTATCCAACCACAAGTCCGTTGATGTTGAGAGTAGTTCCCCCAGTGGATGCCGCGACGGATCTTTCAGTACTGCATTGCACACATCTGCTGCGGTTGGCTGCAAAAAGATTGTCAGCAAACATTAGTATTTCCGAATTAGAAACGTTTTAACGACCGAAGTGAAACTTACGAAATCCTACGTTGCATCCGTCTTCAGTGCAGCTTTCCTCGCATGTCACTCTCAATGCGCTGCTTGTTCCAAGTGTTGCGTTAGTGCAAGAGTTCACAGATGTTGTGGAATCACGGCATCCGCGTTCAATTGATTCAATCATAACATCGGAATCAGCTGAATAGCAATCCACAATAAAGCACAAAAAAAGTTTGATTCAAACACGAACCACGTACCTTGGTAGCGAAGATCGCCTTTTTCCTGGTAGTAGTAGATGATTCTTGAGTAGCACTGATTCGCTGCACCTTGGCAAAGTGTTCTGTCGGTTCGAGTGTTGCATGAGGAACCTCCGGTTCCTGTGCATTGTACGCACTGGAGAGCTCTATCTGTGGCCGCTACAACTCCATCAGCTGCAAACATTCACTTGTCAATTTCGTTGTTTTCCATATTATTGCTTGTGCTTACGTGTTCCTGTGTTGCAGTTATCGGTCTGACAAGTACTGGTGCAAGTCTGTTCAGTGTGGTCGGTGAATCTGCCGTCAGAAGGGGCGGAAAACTTGCATCTGTCTTGGAAGTTGTTGGTTGTTGTGCATCCGCGGGTTATTCGGCTCGTCACCACGGCCCCAACTACAAGAAAGCGAAAGAACTAGTTTAAAATCGTGTTTAACGGGAACAGAACATACTTGAATTTTGCTTTTCACAGCTTCTCATTTTTGAAATGACTTACCGGCATCGTACAGGGTAGTTCTAGTTGTTGTGCAGTAAACATTTGCAGCCGACATATTAATAGAGCAAGGTGTTCCTGCTGTTTTTGTGGCACAAGTGCTGTCAGTTTCCTGGGAGCATTGGACGCAAGAACGACGGGTAACTGTCACTGTGTGTAGAAAGTTGGATAAATTTGTGATGATTGCAAATCTGATGTTGATGTTTACCTGCAGTTCCACAATCAGCTCCACTCCAATCTCCCACACAAACGCACTGACCAGTGAAGTAGTTGCAATATCCGTTGTTCATGCATGTTGATGCGCATGACATCAAGCTGTCTGTAAGTTCCAGCAATAAGTGATTTATCTTGTGTTGTTTAGTGATAATGTTGTCAGGTATCAACTTACTTGCTGTGATCGTGTTACAATTGTCAGTTGTGCAAGTGTGGTAACAAGTTGTCAGTTCAACTCCTTGGCTAAATACTGTGTTGCATTTTGGCGATGTTGGGACGGTTGTTATTGTGGTGTCAAAGTCACTTGATGCATCTTGTCTGCTTCTGTCCACAGATCACAGGTTTGCTTAACAAAATTCTGTCAATACCTGCACTTATCAACTAACTGTATCCTCCACTTAATTTACCATCGGCGATTGTGAACGTGGTGAGACAATGTGGAGTGACGGATGATTGCAACATAGATGCTTCATTTGTCGAGTTGTCATAGCAGTGGTTGTTGTTCTGGTCTTGGTCATAGTGCATGGAATTCGAACATACTCTGCACATTCTGTCCACATTTGTTTGGCCTGGAAATAAATTAATAAACAACAATTGAACAAAACTCCTGTAACGTGGGCATTCGTATGATTCATCTTTTGTCAAACTTAAAACTTACCATTGACAGAAACGAAGCAGGCAACCGCCAACATCACACAAACTATCGACAACTTCATTATTATCACTTATTTAATGTTTTTTAATTAAACACAAAGTTTCCTACAACCTGAAAAACAGAACAACAACACTTAGTGGTGGAAGGCGGATTCTTTCAAACAAAACTAAATCAGGCTCTTAGTTTTTTTTGCTATTAATCTAAAACTGCAAAACAAGTATAATTTTGACAAGTTTTGACCGTTTTCCGTCGAATCTGAAAGTAAAAATATCGGTGTCAGTAAAAACTATTTTTTTTCGCTCTGGCAGAATTAGGAATAAAAAATGTTTTACTGATTTTTTTATTGCAAGATTTTTGTCTCATGCTGGTAATAAATTTTATTTCCCTGAACGTCCAAGGGTCGTCTAATTTTCCCTGTTACAAAAAAAATTTCCTTATGTTGCTTAACAATGTGTTTATTTTATTCGATAACTGGTGTTGTTAAAATTGGTGTACACACTTTTTTGGGTTTTTTATATGTTTTTATGACTTCTTTTGTAATATCTGCTTCAGCCAAAACTGATGGATTTAAACAGGTGACGTAATTGGTTGATTGCAAGCAGCTGCAAATTTTGTTTTTACAAATTTTTAGTTTAGTATGAACGCTGAGTAAAAACGAGCACATGTTTTGAACAGATCCGTTTAAATGCGGTTGCTTGACTTTCTTCAGGTTTGTAACACCAATATTGTGAGGTTTGAATGCTGCCGCTGTGTATGGACAAATTGATATACGTTTACTGTTGCCATCAGTTACATGGCGTTTTGAGTTTAGATTGCTTGCCAGATTTGCATCTTTAACGTTAAGTTTTTGAATGTTTGGTGACCAAATAAAAGTTACCCTAGTGGTTTGCAAAACATGAGAGTTTTTTTCTGCGTGTTTTCTTCGCGAGTAATGTTCTGGTTTTATACGCAAACTCTCTGAAGCAAAATTTTGTTTGGGCACTTTCAGTTGAACGGTTAATTGTTAATATTATTGCTGTGGATTTCTTACTCGGGTGATTCGTTTTAAAGATCCGGGTTTTATGCGAATTTGAAAACGTTCTCGGGAAACAGAGCATCGTTAGCAGCGTCATGTCCAGACTAAACTATGTTGTGGTGCTTAATACGGGTTGGTTTAAATATCACTTCAGCTACCCTAGCAGGTGAAACAAGGAATTTTGTGAGGTTTAAAGCTTTTTGAACTTGTTTCTACTCTATGATCTGAATGACTATTAGTTTGTGTGAGGTCATGTCTAGTATTACGGTGCGGCGAGATTTTAGTTTTGGTTTGGTTGCGCTAAAAATTAAGCGGAGCAAAAAAGGGTGTGAAGTTTCACGGATGAGTGATTACGTCACGGTTGGCATGGTAACGACTGGTAGCATTAGGGTTTTGTCATGCGGAACGTGACGTTAAAACATTTCCAACCCGTGCACAAAGTTGCAAAGTTACACTAAAGATTTTTGCTGCAATTTATTTTTAAACTTTGAATTGACCGCTCGATACAAATTTTGAAAAATGTGGAAATTTATTTAGCAACAGGATATTCGGTCAATATGTTTGCTCCGGCGAACGCTGTATTTTTCCCGTACAAATGTTATTGCATGTGATTAAAACCGCTTAAAAATTTTTAGTCAACCAGTATTACTCGCATAAATGTTGACACACGCAGCCATGTTTAATTTGAAATGGCACGTAAGTTGTCAAACAGCTTTTAAAAACTTGCCGAGCCTTGATATGCAGTTTGTAACTGAAACAATAGACAATCAAAGTTGCCAAAAATGAAAACTCTCATACGATTTAATTCGACGCATTTCGCAACTCTAGGAAATTTATCTGCGAAATATATTGAAAAGGTATAGATGCGTAAAAAGTGTTGTCGTTAGAAAACGGTGTGAAACTTGTTACATCAGGTTTGAAGGTATACGTCGTAAATTAAAGTATGAAAACATAAAAATTATGGTAAAATGACCAAACAGTTGATGACACAAAGCGCGTCTTCCAGGAGCTTTATCTGAAAATGCTGTCAATACGAACCCAACCGATTTGAAAGTTGTAACAGAAAATCAGGTTATAAATGAAATAACTATATGTAATTCTGCTTACGAATTAGTTTTCTGGATTATTTCATTAACATTAGATAACAAAGTTAATTTGCCGAAAAGTTACTGGACTAAACAACAAGGTATTTCGTGTTTCAGTTTTGTGGTTATCAAGGAACATGGTTGTTTTACAAAGCATGGGAACATTTTTTTTACTTTATTAAACGACGATGCATTTTGCCTTTACGTGCTGTGATAGTTTTAACCCATTTAACCCATGCCTAAAGGGTGGCGCATGCTTTTCTCGTTGTCGTGGAAACAAGCGGCAAGTTTTCATGCAAGATGTGATTCAGGGTTTAAACCACAAAATTGTTTGTCTAGTGTTTCTCAAAATGAGCGCAAACGCATTCATGGGGCTGTTCGCAATAATGGTCGGGCGCTGGAATAAATCTGGGCAGTTGGAACCCTAAGCAGGGACAAATGAAATTCGTTCACATATCCATTTAAACATCCAACATGAGCAACTTGGGTAAATGTATTTGTAAAATCGATTCCTACGGAAATTCGATCTTGGTCAACCGGTGTCAGTGTATAAACCGTGGTTAAGTTTTTTTAAAGAAACTGTTTTGCAAATGGCAAGCAGTTTAGGGTAGTGATAAGGAAAACTGTTTAAAAACACTGGTTTGGTCAATAATAATTAAATGCGTGCAGTTAACGCTACAACATGCAAAATGTACAACATTGTACGCTTGTGCAATAAATATGGAAAATTTGTATTTGATGACATGCAGGTCACATTCAGAATTGAGCCAACTGTAAAAGTCAGCAATCATGCAAAGAATAGAAACTGCTTCGATAAATTTACAGTGAAGGTTTATAACCGGAGTTTAACACTACAAAATATAATCTACATCATGCAAATCACACAGTTAAAACGTCACCCAGCAAACAAACAAATTCTCTGTCCATTTTACAACGAGAAGAATCGTTGCAAGGAATATCCGATGAGTGCAGGGAGAGACATCATCAGCAAACTCTGCAATGGCATCGCAGACCCGTTGCCTGCAAACAAAACTTTGTTTAAATACTCGGGTTTCGCTTTTTAGTTGAAGCCGCAAGTCAAGTTAAGTGCGACTTAATTTGTCGAAAACGCTTGAAAGCGTAAAATTCTTGGTATTTATTTTCTGAGGCAGTTGTTTCTTGCATTTTATATCAGGACGCTTTTTTGTCTAGTTCTTATTGATAGTGGAATTTTAAACTTTATTAAACTTTTCACGATACAATTCTGGTGCAAAAGGCGCAGGAACTGTGACTGGTTTACACTTGTATGTTTTATTTTAACACGTACCTTGGTTGCAACCATTTCCGGTGCAAGTTCTGTTGCACATTTTGTAATCGACCCCGTCAACAGTTGTCTCATTGCAGCCGTTGCCCTGATCGAAGTAAGCGCAGCCTCTGGTGACTTCTCGAGTGAAACCTTCTCTGTCCTCACCTGAACCGAGAAAGTTGGTGTTTAGAACAGCCATTTTCAACTTTCACTGACAAGCTTGCTTACCGGTTTCTCTGACGAAGCAATATTGTTCAGCAGGGCTATCGCAGCGTGCTGCCACTGTTGGGTTGTTGAGGCAAACGTCGTATCCAGCCACAAGTCCGTGGTAGTTGGTTAATTCTCTTTGAGTACTGCATCGCACACATCTGCTACGGTTGGCTGGAAAAAGTTAAGATAAACATAAGATCTAAACTGGTATCAGTTTTAAAGCGTCGTTGCAGACCAGCAATCACGGCACACTTATAAATCACACGCCAGTCGCCAGGCCTATTGAACCAAACACTCAGCATTCCGTCATATGGCTAGGCGTAGGCTAGAAAAATCTGGCATGCGGTGGGATTTGAACCCATGTTCGCATCTTGCGCTCGATCAAGGCTCAGTGGCGAGCCTAAATACAAGGTCTGGACGTACAATTAAATATTTTTCGAACTGGAAACGTTTTGACGACGAAAGTGCAACTTACGAAATCCGACGTTGCATCCGTCATCAGTGCAGCTTTCCTCGCATGTCACTCTCAATGCGCTGCTTGTTCCAAGTGTTACGTTAGTGCAAGAGTTCACAGATGTTGTGGAATCACGGCATCCGCGTTCAATTGATATAATCCAAACATCGGGATTAGCTGACCAACAATCCACAATAAAGCACAGAGAAAGTTTGATTCAACCACGAACCACGTACCTTGGTGGCGAAGATCGCTTTTTTCCTGGTAGTAGTAGATAGTTTTTGTGTAGCACTGATTCGCTGATTCGCGGCAAAGTTTTCTCGCGGTTGCATCAATGCATGTGTGGCCATTGCCTGTTCCTGTACATTGTACGCACTGGAGAGCTTTATCTGCGGCCGCTACAACTCCATCAGCTGCAAACATTCACTTGTCAACCTCGCTGTTTTCCATATTATTGCTTGTGCTTACGTGTTCCTATGTTGCAGCCGTCGGTCTGACACGTGCTGGTGCAAGTCTGTTCAGTGTGGTCGGCGAATCTGGTGTCAGAAGGGGCGGAAAACTCGCATCTGTCTTGGAAGTTGTTGGTTGTTGTGCATCCGCGGGTTATTCGGCTCGTTACCACGGCCCCAGCTACAACATACGGGAATAAAAGTAATAAAGTTTTTTTGTCTGAGCTTGTCTCAACTTTTGCTTTTAATATTGCCTTACCGGCATCGTACAGGGTAGTTCTAGTTGTTGTGCAGTAAACATTTGCAGCCGGCGAGTTAATAGAGCAAGCTGTTCCTGTTGTTTTTGTGGGACAAGTGCTATCAGTTTCCTGGGAGCATTGGACGCAAGAACGACGGGTAACTGTCACTGTGTGTAGAAAGTTGGATAAATTTGTGATGATTGCAAATATGCTGTTGATATTTACCTTCAGTGCAATTAGTTCCCATGAAATTTCCCACACAAACGCACTGACCAGTGAAGTAATTGCAATAACCTCCGTTCATGCATGTTGATGCGCATGACAACAAGCTGTCTGCAAGTTGCAACAAGTGAATTATCTTGTGATGTTTAGTGATAATGTTGTCAGGTGTCAACTTACTTGCTGCGAGAGTGTTGCAGTTGTTAGTTGTACAAGTGTGGCGGCAGGTAGTTACTTCAACTCCGTTGCCGAATACTACTTCGCATTTCGGGGATGCTGGGACGGTGGTTATTGTCGTGTCAAAGTCACTTGCAGCATCTTCTCTGGTTCTCGTCATCATGCTCAAAACACCTAAACAGATTTATCAAAACATGAAACTTCAAGTTCACTAACTCAATTCCTTTATTCTCACCGTCGCGGAAAATGCTCGTGGTTAAGCAATATGGAGTCATAGATGAAGTAGCAGGTGGTGGGGTTAAGTTAGTTGCGTTGTCGTAGCAATGGTTGTCGGTCTGGTCTTCGTCGTAAAAACCCGTTGTCGCGCACTCTATGCATGATCTGTCTGTTTGGCCTGAAAAAATTTCGTATTGTTAGACGACCTTGCGTCGTGTTTAACATTTCTCAGAAAACTCGGACATTTACATTATTTAACTTTTATTAAACTTAAAACTTACCATTGACAGAAACGAAGCAGGCAACCGCCAACATCACACACACTATCGACAACTTCATTATTTTCACTTATTTAATGTTTTTTAATTAAACAAAAAGTTTTCTAGAACCTGAAAAACAGAACAACAACGATAGTTTGTGGTGGAAGGTGGATTCTTTCAAACAAAACTAAATCAGACAAGTTTTGACCGTTTTTCCGTCGAACCTGAAAGTAAAAATATCAGTGTCAGTAAAAAATATTTTTTTCACTCTGGCAGAATTAGGAATAAAAATTGTTTTTTACTGACTTTTATTGCAAGATTTTTGTTTCATGCTGGTAATAAATGTTATTTCCCTGAACGTCCAAGGGTCGTCTAATTTTCCCTGTTACAAAAAAAATTTCCTTATGTTGCTTAACAACATATTTATTTTATTCGATAACTTGTGTTGTTAAAATTGGTGTGGACATTATTTGTTTTTTTATGACTTCTTTTGTAATATCTGCTCCCACCAAAACTGATTGGATTTAAACAGATTGCGTAATTGGTTGATTGCAAGCAGCCGCAAATTTTGTTTTTACAAATTTTTAGTTTGTATGAACGCTGAGTAAAAACGAGCACATGTTTTGAACAGATGCGTTTAAATGCGGTTGCTTGAATCCTTCAGGTTTCTAGCACCAATATTGTGAGGTTTGAATGCTGCCGCTGTGTATGGACAAATTGGTAAACGTTTACTGTTGCTGTCAGTTAAAGGCGTTTTAAGTTAAGATTTCTCGCCAGATTTGCAGCTTTAACGGCAAGTCTTTGGATGTTTGGTGACCAAATGAAAGCCCCCACGCCTAATGGTTTTCAAAACATGAAAGTTTTTTTCTGCGTGTTTTCTTCACGAGTAATGTTTTGGTTTTATACTCAAACTCTCTGAAGCAAAAATTTGTTTGGGCACTTTCACTTGAAAGGTTAATTGTTAATATCATTGCTGTGGATATCCTATTCGAGCGATTCGTTTTAAATATACGGGTTTTGTGCGTATTTGAAAACGTTTTCGGGAATCAGAGCATACTTAGCAGCGTCATGTCCAGACTAAACTATGTTGTGTTGCTTAATACGGATTGGTTTTAAATATCACTACAGCTACCCTAGCAGGTGAAACAAGGAATTTTAGGAAGCTTAGAGCTTTTTGAACTTGTTCCTACCCTGTGATCGGAATGACCATTAGTTTGTGTAAGGTCGGGTTTAATAAATATATCACAGTACGGCAAGATTTTAATTTTGATTTGGTTACGCCAAAATTTAAGCAGAGTAAAAAAAGATGTGAGGTCGCCGCCGGTGTAAGTTACATGGATGAGTGATTATGTCAGGGTTGGCATGGAAACTGCCCATAGCATTAGGGTTTTGTCATGCGGAACGTCAAAACATTTTGCAGGTTATACGGAAGTTTTTGCTGCAATAAGTTTTTTTTGGAAATTTATTTAGCAACAGGATATTAAGTCAATATGTTTGCCCGGCGAATGCTATTTTCCCCGTATTATAATGCTATTGCATGTGATTAATACGCTTAAACAATTTTTAGTCAACCAATATTACTCTTATAAATGTTGGCACACGAAGCCATGTTTTTGATTTGAAATGACACGTAAGTTGTCAAACAGCTTTTAAAAACTTGCCGAGCCTTGATATGCAGTTTGTAACTGAAACAATAGACAATCAAAGTTGCCAATAATGAAAACTCTCATACGATTTAATTTGACGCATTTCGCAACTCTAGGAAATTTATCTGCGAAATATATTGAAAAGGTATAGATGCGTAAAAAATGTTGTCGTTAGAAAACGGTGTGAAACTTGTTACATCAGGTTTGAAGGTACGTCGTAAATTAAAGTATGAAAACATAAAAATTATGGTAAAATGACCAAATAGTTGACGACACAAAGCGCGTCTTCACGGAGCTTTATCTGAAAATGCTGTCAATACGAACCCAACCGGTTTGAAAGTTGTAACAAAAAATCAGGTTATAAATGACATTATGTAATTCTGCTATATGTAATGTGTAAACTATATGTAATTCTGGTTACAAATTAGTTTTCTGGATTATTTCATTAACATTAGAATACAAAGTTAATTTGCCGAAAAGTTACTGGACTAAACAACAAGGTATTTCGTGTTTCAGTTTTGTGGTTATCAAGGAACATGGTTGTTTTACAAAGCATGGCAACATTTTTTTTACTTTATTAAACAAATTTGCATTTTTTCGCTACATTCTGTGATAATTTAACCCAATTAACTCATGCCTAAAGGGCGACACATGCTTTTCTCGTTTTCGTGGAAACAAGCAGGAAGTTTTCATGCAAGATGTGATTCAGGGTTTAAACCGCAAAATTGTTTGTCCAGTGTTTCTCAAAATCAGCTCCAACGCATTCATGGGGCTGTTTGCAATAATGGTCGGGCGCTGGAATAAATCTGGGCAGTTGGAACCCCAAGCAGGGACAAATGAAATTCGTTCACATATTCATTTAAACTTCCAACATGAGCAATTTGGTTACATGTTTTTGTAAAATCGATTCCAACTAAAATGCGAACTTGGTCAATCGGTGTCAGTGTATAAACCGTGGTTAAGTTTTTTTAAAGAAACTGTTTTGCAAATGGCAAGCAGTTTAGGGGAGTGATAAGGAAAACTGTTTAAAAACACTGGTTTGGTCAATAATAATTAAATGCGTGCAGTTAACGCTACAACATGCGAAATGTACAACATTGTACGCTTGTGCAATAAATATGGAAAATTTGTATTTGATGACATGCAGATGATATTCAGAATCGAGCCAACTGTAAAAGTCAGCAATCATGCAAAGAATAGAAACTGCTTCGATAAATTTACAGTAAAGGTTTATAACCGGAGTTTAACACTACATAGTATAATTTACATCATGTAAATCACACAGTTAAAACGTCACCTAGCAAACAAACAAATTCTCTGTCCATTTTACAACGAGAAGAATCGTTGCAAGGAATATCCGATGAGTGCAGGGAGAGACATCATCAGCAAACTCTGCAATGGCATCACAGACCCGTTGCCTGCCAACAAAACTTTGTTTAAATACTCGACCAAGTGTGTTTCGTTTCGTAGTTAAAGCCGCAAATCACATTAAGTGCGACTTCATTTGTCAAAAACGCTTTTGAACGTAGAATTCTGGGTATTTATATTCTGAGGCAGTTGTTTATTGCATTTTATATCAGGACACTTTTTTGTCCAGTTCTTATTCAAAGTGAATTCTTAAAGTTTATTAAACTTTTCACAAATCGACTTTGGTGCAAAAAGTCACAGAAAAAGTAACTGGGTTACACCGGTATGTTTTATGGTAACACGCACCTTGGTTGCAACCATTCCCTGTGCAGGTTCTGTTGCACACTCGGTAATCGACCCCGTCAACAGTAGTCTCGTTGCAGCTGTTTCCTTGGTCGAAGAAAGCGCATCCTCTGGTGACGTCTCGGCTGAAACCTTCTCTGTCTTCACCTGAACCGCGAAAGTTTGGGTCAGAAATGTCATTTTCCACTTTCATTGACAAGTTTGCTTACCGATTTCCCTGACAAAGCAATATCGATGAGCAGGGCTTGTGCAGACAGTTGCCACTGGTGGGTTATTTAGGCAAATGTCGTATCCAGCCACAAGTCCGTCAAAGCTGGATGAAGACCTTTGAGTACTGCAGTCCACACATCTGCTTCGGGTTGCTGTAAAAAGATTGTCAACGAACTTTATAATTTCCAAACTGGAAACAGCCCTGAAGTGTTTATGCAGAACAGCGATCACGGAATACTTATAAACCATAATACGCCAGCCCCATTTAAGGAGACTTATCTAATCAGCCGGTCACCAAGCATTCCCATATATGAAAAGACATAGGCTAGAGAAATCTAGCATGCAGTGGGATTCGAAGCAATTTCAGGGGCCATTTTCACGTCCTGCGCTCTATCAACTGTTCTACACAGGCTCAGTGTCGAGCCTTAATTCAATCGGTCTGACGTACAGAGAAATATTTCCAAACTAGACAGTTTTAACGACCAAATTGAAACTTACGAAATCCGACGTTGCATCCGTCTTCAGTGCAGCTTTCCTCGCATGTCACTCTCAATGCGCTGCTTGTTCCAAGTGTTGCGTTAGTGCAAGAGTTCACAGATGTTGTGGAATCACGGCATCCGCGTTCAGTTGATATAATCCAAACATCGGGATTAGCTGAACAACAATCCACAATAAAGCACAGAGAAAGTTTGATTCAACCACGAACCACGTACCTTGGTGGCGAAGATCGCCCTTTTCCTGATAGTAGTAGATAATTTTTGAGTAGCACTGATTCGCGGCACCTTGGCAAAGTGTTCTTCCGGTTATGGTGTTGCACGAGTGACCATTTCCGGTTCCTGTGCATTGTACGCACTGGAGAGCTCTATCTGCGGCCGCTACAACTCCATCAGCTGCAAACATTCACTTGTCAACCTCGCTGTTTTCCATATTATTGCTTGTGCTTACGTGTTCCTGTGTTGCAGTTATCGGTCTGACAAGTGCTGGTGCAAGTCTGTTCAGTGTGGTCGGTGAATCTGGTGTCAGAAGGGTTGGAAAACTCGCATCGGTCTTGGAAGTTGTTGGTTGTTGTGCATCCGCGGGTTATTCGGCTCGTCACCACGGCCCCAACTACAAGAAATCGAAAGAACTAGTTTGAAATCGTGTTTACCGGGAACAGAACATTATTTAATTTCTTCTTCACTCTCAGTTTTGAAATAACTTACCGGCATCGTACAGGGTAGTTCTAGTTGTTGTGCAGTAAACATCTGCAGCCGGCGAGTCAATAGAGCAAGCTGTTCCTGCTGTTTTTGTGGCACAAGTGCTGTCAGTTTCCTGGGAACATTGGACGCAAGAACGACGGGTAACTGTCACTGTGTGTGGAAAGTTTGATAAACTTGTGATGATCGCAAATCTTATGATGATATTTACCTTCAGTTGTACAATTAATTCCCATGAAATTTCCCACACAATCACACAAACCAGTGAAGTAATTGCAATAACCTCCGTTCATGCATGTTGATGCGCATGACATCAAGCTGTCTGTAAGTTGCAGCAATAAGTGATTTATCTTTTAATGTTTAGTGATGAATGTTGTCAGGTATCAACTTACTTGCCGCGAGAGTGTTGCAATTATTAGTTGTACAAGTGTGGCGGCAGGTTGTTATTTCAACTCCGTTGCCGAATGCTACTTCGCATTTTGGCGATGCTGGGACAGTGTCTATTGTTGGGTCAAAGTCACTTGCAGCATCTTCTCTGGTTCTCGTCATCATGCTCAGAACACCTAAACACATTTATCAAGACATGCAACTTCAAGTTCACTAACTCAGTTCACTTAATCTCACCGTCGCGGAAAACGCTTGTGGTTAGGCAATATGGAGTCATAGATGAAGTAGCAGGTGGTGGGGTTAAATCAGTGGCGTTGTCGTAGCAATGGTTGTCGGTCTGGTCTTCGTCGTATAAACCCGTTGTCGCGCACACTATGCATGACCTGTTTGTTTGGCCTGAAAAAATTTCGTATTGTTAGACGACCTTGCGTCGTGTTTTAATATTTCTTAAGAATTCTAGACATTCACATTTTTTTACAAATAGCAACTTACCATCGACCGAAACGAAGCAGGCAACCGTCAACATCACACAAACTATCGACAACTTCATTCTTGTCACTTATTCAACGTTTTTAAATTAAACAAAAAGTTTCCTACAACCTGAAAAACAGAACAACAATAATTTGTGGTGAAAAGATCGGATTCTGATAAACTAAACTATATCTTAGCTTTTTTAGTTATAAATCTAAAGCTGCAAAACAAATGTAACATTGACAAGTTTTGATCGCGTTCCGTCGAACCTGAAAGTAAAAATATCAGTATTAGACAAACAAGTGAGCTATTATCTTTGACAAAATTAAAATTGTAATACTTCATCTTTTCTCCTCCCAAAACGCCCAAAACAATCTAATTTTTCTGTCACAAAGATGTTTATCAATTGTTAATCGTTTATTTTTTTTACCCGCGAACGCAAATATTAAGTTGAACAGTAAAGTGATGGTAAGGAGGCATCGATTAACCTTTCGGTTTTCGAGTGAAGATGCCCCCCAATAAACGTAATTAAACATATAAAGTTACAGGGTTAATGTGATTTGAAAGAAGTTCCCGCCGTGTTGTTCAACAATATTTATTTAATTTGATATTTGCTGTTGCAAATCTGTCTACAAATTTATTTGGGTATTTATTTTTATTGTATATTTTGCTTTTGCAAACCATTTATTTTTATGGTACTTGGTGTTTGCAAGCGGCTGCAAATTTTTAGGGTAAAGGTTTTTGTTTTTATTACTTTTCATATTAAACAAACGTTGAGTAAAATATGTTACCTTGATTGGATGGATAATTAATGTCGTTTTAAGTTTCTGTTTTTTTGCTATGACAAAGCATTGCAGAAGTTAAAAAGTTTTAATAAACTCTGGTTTTGATTGGTGCCGCTGTACATGGACAAATTGAAATGCTTTTACAATTGCCATCAGTTAAATGGCGTGTTAGGTGAAGTTTATTCGCCGAATTTGCTGCTTCAACGTTTAGTTTGAGGATATTTGGTGACGAATTTAAAGCTACTCTTAAAGGTTTTCCAAACAGAAAAGTTTTTGGTTCAAGTTTTCGTTGCGAGAAATTGTCCGGTTTTATGTGTAAATTCGATTTTGGTTTAATTGTTTTTGTGGTCAATTAAGACCACTTACTGAACAATAATTCACTTGGGCACTTTTGTTTAAACGGTAACTTTTTAACATTACTGGTGTGGATATTTTGTAACAGGGTCTGCCCATATTCCAGCGACGTTCCGCTTTTAAATATTCGGGTTTTATGTGAATTTGAAAACGTTGCCGGGAAACAGAGCATCCTTAGCAGCGTCATGTCAATACCATATTATTTTGTGTTGCTTAATACGGGTTGGTTTAAAACAGGGGTGTGCAACCTGCGGCCCGCGGGCCAAATGCGGCCCATTGATTAAAGGTTATACGGCCCGCAGTGACGCTTGGATTTCAAATGCACTGCAAACGAGTCCAATTATTATAAATTTTTGAGCAGATTAATGTGTCCGGTGCTATTTTTCTGCGACCTGACAATATGCGACTGGAATTAAAAGGTAAAATCACCTGTAACTGTATTTAACCCCAATGTGACAAAGGTCGCACACCCCCGGTTTAAAACATCGGTTTGGCTAAAATTTTGGAGGTGCCATATAAAGTTTTTGTGAGGTTTGGAGCGTTTTAAACTTGTTTCCACTCAACGATCGGAATGACCGTTAGTTTGTGTTAGGTCAGGTTTCATAAATATTACGGTGCGGCAAGATTTTAATTTGATTTGGTTTCTCTAAAATTTAAGTGGAGCAGAAAAATGTCCTAAGTTTAAGTCGCCGGCGTGAGTTACACGGATGAGTGATTATGACACGGTTGGCATGGCAACGGGCAGTGTCGGGAGAGTTTTTTCATGCGGAACGATACGTTGAAACATTTTCAACCCACGCGCGAAGTTGGCAGGTTGTACGGTTAATTCCGAGATAATATGGCGCGTAACTTACCGATCAAACTTTGGAATTCCAGTGGTGGGCATTTAAGTGGTTAATATAATGCCAACGTGAGTCGGGCCCTGCACATTAGACATACTTACCGGACATTGGCATACTACACATGTTTCTTTGCACTGCAACCTATTTAATTGTTTCGATGCAGACTGAAACAAATGACGTTTTTTACGGTTTGTTGTCGACAGTTTTAAGTAAACCCCCGCCATTTTTGTTAAGCCCATATTTAGTAAGTTTTGGTGGATTTTATGTTGATTCTAACTTCCCCATACATTGAGATTGAGGGTGCAAAGGTGCGGGAAATTACAGTGTGCAATATCTTCAAGGGTCAGAAAACTAAAGCTGAAGCGGAAAAAAATCACAAAGCAGCTTTTTGAATCAGCGTGAAGCAAGCAAGCATAAATCGTTGTGTGAATAAGCTGCATGCACGTCACATTGCGGAAAGCAGGTTTTGCGATTAATAGAAAGCATTTGTATTTTGCGGCACACAGAAAACATTCAATTATCTTGCCAACTGAAAAAAGTTAACAATCATGCAATGAACGACCAACTGTGCGCTCAATATTCACCAAATTGAAGCAAGCATTAGCGAATAAGCATTGACTACAAGCATTTCCCTTGCTGGGATAAAATAATAATTATTTCTACATCATGCAAATCACACAGTTAAAACGTCACCCAGCAAACAAACAAATTCTCTGTCCGTTTTACAACGAGAAGAATCGTTGCAAGGAATATCCGATGAGTGCAGGGAGAGACATCATCAGCAAACTCTGCAATGGCATCACGGATCCGTTGCCTGCAAACGAAACTTTGTTGAAATACTTGGTCAAGTGGGTTTTGTTCTTTAGTTAAAGCATTAAACTTTTGTGAAGTGCGACTGTGGCGGTTGGACACGTCCCTTGTGAGAAGTAGTCACGAGTAACATACAGATGCAATCAAAACGGGGGAGTTTGATGGCTAATACTTGTGCGTAAGGATCGAAAACCCAAATAGTTAAAACTTTATTACAAACCCCATTTCTTAACAGTGGAGTTATAAATTGTTACTGGCTAGTTAAGACATCGGTATGTTTTAACTTAGCACGCACCTTGGTTGCAACCATTTCCGGTGCAGGTTCTGTTGCACACTTTGTAATCGACCCCGTCAACAGTAGTCTCGTCGCAGCTGTTGCCCCGGTCGAAGAAAGAGCATCCTCTGACGACTTCTCGGCTGAAACCTTCTCTGTCTTCACCTAGACCAAGAAAGTTTGGGTCAGAAACGTCACTTTTAACTTTCACTGACAAGTTTGCTTACCGGTTTCCCTGACGAAGCAATATCGATGAGCAGGGCTTGAGCAGTCAACTGCAATTGATGGGTTGTTCAGGCAAATGTCGTATCCAGCCACAAGTCCGTTGATCGTTAAAGCGTTATTAGTGGCTGCCGCGATGGATCTTTGAGTACTGCATTGCACACATTTGCTGCGGTTTGCTGTAAAAAGGTGTCAACACGCGTTAGTATTTCCGAAGTGGAAACGTTTTAAGGACGGAAGTGAAACTTACGAAATCCTACGTTGCATCCGTCTTCAGTGCAGCTTTCCTCGCATGTCACTCTCAATGCGCTGCTTGTTCCAAGTGTTGCGTTAGTGCAAGAGTTCACAGATGTTGTGGAATCACGGCATCCGCGTTCAATCGATTCAATCATAACATCAGGATCAGCTGAACAATAATCCACAATAAAGCACAAAGAAAGTTTGATTCAACCACGAACCACGTACCTTGGTGTCGAAGATCGCCTTTTTCCTGGTAGTAGTAGATGATTTTTGAGTAGCACTGATTCGCTGAACCTTGGCAAAGTGATCTTTGGACTGCGTTGTTGCACGAGTGGGTGTCACCGGTTCCTGTGCATTGTACGCAATAGAGAGCTCTATCTGCGGCCGCTACAACTCCATCAGCTGCAAACATTCAATTGTCAACTTTGCTGTTTTTCATATTAATGCTTGTGCTTACGTGTTCCTGTGTTGCAGTTATCGGTCTGACAAGTACTGGTGCAAGTCTGTTCAGTGTGGTAGGTGAATCTGGTGTCAGAAGGGGCGGAAAACTCGCATTGGTCTTGGAAGTTGTTGGTTTCTGTGCATCCGCGGGTTACTCGGCTTGTCACCACGGCCCCAACTACAACAGACGTGAATAAAAATACTTTTTTTCCGTCTGAGCTTGTCACAGCATTTGCTTTTGTGCATTTTTAAAATATCTTACCGGCATCATACAGGGTAGTTTTAGTTGTTGTGCAGTAAACATTAGCAGCCGGCTGATTAATAGAGCAAGCTGTTCCTGCTGTTTTTGTGGCACAAGTGCTGTCAGTTTCCTGGGAGCATTGGACACAAGAACGACGGGTAACTGTCACTGTGTGTAGAACGTTGAATAAATTTGTGATGATTGCAAATCTGATGATGATATTTACCTGCAGTTCCACAATCAGTTCCACTCCAATCTCCCACACAAACGCACTGACCAGTGAAGTAATTGCAATATCCGTTGTTCATGCATGTTGATGCGCATGACATCAAGCTGTCTGTAAGTTGCAACAATAAGTGATTTGTTTTGTGATGTTTATTGATAATGTTGTCAGGTATGAACTTACTTGCTGTGATCGTATTGCAATTGTCAGTTGTACAAGTGTGGTGGCAAGTTGTCAGTTCAACTCCTTGGCTAAAATCTGTTGTGCATTTTGGCGATGCTGGGACGGTGTCTATTGTCAAGTCAAACTCGTCATTAGCTGCAGCATCAATTGGTCCTCTAAACACGGATGTCGGGATACCTGAAAAAAAAAAAAATTTTGAGAAAATTTGTAATTTCGATCAGCAAAAGAAACATCTCACCGTCTAGGAGTGTGAACCTGGTGAAGCAATATGGAGTGACAGTTGATATCATCGCAGTATTTTCCATTGTTGCGTTGTCATAGCAATGGTTATCAGCCTGGTCTGCGTCGTAATAGCCGGTTATGGTGCACGATCTGCAATTTCTGTCGACATTGGTTTGCCCTGAAAACAAGTTCGAAAAAAAACTCACAGAAATGCTATACAAACGAAATTTTAATAACTCATACTTTTGTGTTGGGAAAATATCATATTAATTAAATGTAAAGTGTTGAACAATTTTTGTGGTCGTTGTTTGGCGTGGAAAAGTGTTATATTATGAAAACACCTTACATCATATATTAAATACTTATAAAAAAAACCAGACATTTACATTATTTAACTTTTGTTAACCTTAAAACTTACCATTGACAGAAACGAAGCAGGCAACCGCCATCATCACACAAACTGTCGACAACTTCATTATTATCACTTATAATTACTGTTTTCGAATTAAACAGGAATATTTTTGAACCTTCACAAAATGATTCCAGATTAATATAGTAAAATATGCCTAATTCAACTTTTCTAATACTCTTGCTTCCAGAACTAATTAACGCAAAGGTTGATATTACTCCTGCACTCAAACACAAAACGCAGGTTGTCAACAAATGTTATCTGTTCTATCACACGTATTAAGAGCTTGCCCACATTATGAGTAATTATCAAATATAGTAACAAACAGTGGGTGGGTATTAGGTGGGTGAACCACAAACACGTACACACAACCTGTGACACCAACCTAAACTGCCATAATAATTATTTCGAGTTATGCAAGCTTCGTTGACCAGTAAAAACCTTATGCAAGCTTCCTTGACCAGTAAAAACCTTATGCAAGCTTCGTTGACGAGTCGAAACCTCAAATGAAGCTTGCCCGGTTACTTGCCCCACTGAAATACCCCACCCTGTTACCATTAACGACCCGATCAACAAACCACAATCTTCAAATCTTCTTGGTGACGGTTGCCAAGCGTCGACGAATGGCCGTTTCTGTTGGGCGAAGCGGGACAAACATCAGAGGTTTTTGTTTTTTTGTAAGTGACACCAGCAGCGTTGAAAGGAAACCTCTTGGGGCTATTATTCGTCCGCGGGTCGCTAACGGAATCTCTTTTGTTCCTCTGCGACGAATGTTCTTCCGTTCACGCTCTGGGCTGTCGTGGCACGTTCAGGCAAAATCTCCGTGAGTATTTTTCCATTAAATCGATTTTTTATCTGCTCTACCTTTTCCACCAGCTACAGAACTTCAAATTTCCAAACTGTATGTTTTTACCGTTTTTGATTTGGTTTGTGTCGAAATCACCTTTCTGAAAGTAGGTTTTTTCAAGCACTTTGTTCTTTGTTTTGAAAGTTTCATTTCCAAAAAGTGCCAAAATTGCAGTGACGTTTCTTTGTGAAAGAAGGTTTGAAACCGTAACCTAAAAGAGTTTGAATAAAATTTAGTAACTGGTTTTTCTTTCTGTTTATATTTGGCGACTAGAAACGTAATTTTACGCCGCAATTGTTCTGTTGCGTTCTGGACGAAGTATTTTCTTAGTGGATAAGAATACATCACATGATACGAATTGTCGTCGCAACAATATGTCAAATATTTTTCTTATTCTTTCAGGTTAAAAAAATATTGTTACAGAAAAGAGAAGGTATCTATCACAATATAAAGGCTTTCAACATTTATTACTTATTATCGTATTTGCCCAACTTGGAAGAATAATGAAAATGTTTCCAAGTTGAATTCGACGCGATTTAATTTGACCCCAGGGTTATTTCTTTTGTTGAAATGAATCCATTGTGCAAAGCCAACTAAACTTGTAAAAGCCAATTTGTCGAATCACTAGCCGAGAAGGTTTTTGGTACGAGTTGGGGAGAAATGTGACTTGCCTTTGTATTTTCTGTGGAAATCTTTAAGTTGAATTCTCGTAATTTCCTATTTTGTTGCAAAGCGTTTTCTTTTTTAAGAAACGGAGCTTTTTGTTGACAAATGAGGTTTGGCCAGTGATTGAGTTAATGGGATGGGCAGGAACAGAAAGAAATCTGCGTCGCCTGTGTTTGTTCGGGATCAACAAACTTATTTTGTCGTTTAACTTTTTGAAGCGTAACACCATTTCTTCAATGAAAAATGTGTTTGTTTAGGAAAAGGGGCTTTTTTCGACGTCGACAAATCGTTTCCCCAACAAATAACCGCAATATTTTGAAGGCTTATTCCCTGCGTTTCCTACTACAAACTTTTGTACTACTTCAAATTGCATCACACAGTACGGAATATTTTACAAATCCGTAACAATGGCGCTTCTCATCTTTATCTGTTGACAACTCGTCTCCGTAGCAACGCTTGCGTCCAAGTCACATGATATTTATTGTTGCGTGATAAAAAAAACAATACGTCCCCGACAACGCGGCTTTGTGCATTTGTTCTAAAATAACAAGCAACAATGCTTGGAATTGCGTGGGACGAATTCCAACTGGTGAATTGGCAGAGCGCAAACTTTCCTTTGTATTTCGGTGTGCAACCCGATATCCCCTCGCCCCCCTACAAACACGCCCACGGATTAATCAAAGGTTTCGTTGAAAATGTGTAGAAGATTATTTTTGTTGTTTCCCTGAATTTTCCTTCTTTTTGCCACATCAGCATTTTGCCTTATATGACACACATATATATATATATGTTGAACAGAAATCAGCAGGGTGGGTGAACTTGTGTACGAAAAGTAACTACGAAAACGCCTTAAAATATGACAAGACACGATAATTTATTTTCTTTAATAGAAATGTGCATATATTTAATGGGGAAAGTATTGAATGCTGTAATGTTAAAAGCTGTGTTAAGTTGCTGTGGAAATGTTTCAGGGTGCTACGTGATGTCTGTTGGTAATTCGATCACGGACCGCGCGTCACACATACGACCCCCTGCCCTATTTCGTTTGTTAGTTGTATCCATGGAAACGCTGACACATTCGTCATAAACAGGTTTACACTGTATAGTAGAAATGACATAGTAGTTCGGTTTATTTATATTTGTGAATGCTTTAATTCGTTGATAACGGTTTTGCGCGATTTAGTGTGACGTATGAATCAAGGGTGACTTGTTGCGGTTTCCCTTCGTCCTTGAAGGGACGTTAATCCACTAACCAAAGTTGTAAGTTGGGACGGGCTTTTCTGGCCGGGTTGAGGCCCGAATTGTTTTCAGGCCTGTTTACAACTCTGGAACCAATAATCAAGTATTTGTTCCAAAGTACCGTTATCACAACTTTAAACTGAACAACTTAAACAGCAGAAGGAATTTTATTTTGCAGCAAGTTATCGAACTTTGGTTGAGTTTGAAGAAGTCGCTGACGATTCGCACTAGAGTTTTGCACCACACGTCATGTACAGTAAAACACCTCATCACACAAAGCAAGAAAAGTACGCAGCACAATGTAAGGTAACAACAGCAGCAACAGTGTGCAATAAAAGTGTCGAAAAACTGGTAAAGGCTTTTAAATAAATATTCGGAATGTTGAAGACAGAAGGTAGGTAAGTCAAGTCTGGCGCGTGAAATTGATGCGGAGGTTGTCGGCTAACTCGGTCCAAATAAATTCACTGTGATGTTTGTGTACGTCGGGTGTAGATCACGTGACACAACCTGTCCAATCAAAACGTGCAATTCTTATTTCAGGAAATATTAATTTCGGATATTAGTCGTTGGGCCAGACAGGTTGCTGATGGAATATTTAGTCAACCAATGCAGGTTATAATTATTTTACTGATGGTTGCGGCTAGTTTGCTGGGATTCCACCCCCCTGCACGGAAACTGACTCACTTGATACTTGAGCGTGTTCAGTCCATCTTGATTCATTGTCTGATGAGTTTTCTGGATCATTTTGAACCTTTCAGGGTTTGCTTCGTTTCCTCTTTCGCGTTGGTGGGAAATCATCTTGTAGCTGCGACAAACACTTGTCAATCACAGTTCATGACGCTCAGTGACCAAACAATGACAATGATGGTGACGAAACAATCACAATAAAAACGATGGAGGGCATTTAATAAAGAGGGTAGCTTCCCAACCATTTGCAGAATCGTAAGCATTGTTTTGGAAAACAGCTTTTTGTCATCACAGCCCACGTGTTGTTACACAATCCCGCCCACTTAATTACACAGAGCATTCACTGCATAATAAAATGTGTATATCGTGAAATCTCGGATAAAATTTGTCTATCGTGGGACGCGTCCCGCACCTGGTGTACACCAAGCAATCTCGTTTCCCCCTTTACTTCAAACACAATAAGGAAGGTAGACGAGCGGTTGAAAGAAACAGCACTTATAAGGCAGTGAACGAATAATTAAAGACCTGTCCATATTGCTTGATAAGCCAGGTTGTCTCATTTTTTTACAGGCTTTGAACCCAGGACACTCCCGGGGACGAATCCCGATCTGTTTTTTGTCTCTATATGGGTCAGACGCGTCAGATCATTCGGCCAAGCTCCTGCCCACAAAGTTGACACCACACAAACAATGCGCACTGCGTCACCTGGTGTCGTAATACAAAATAAATACTCACCGCGAGATGTCGCTCGAGTAGCGCATAATATTCATTCCCTTAGTTTTGATTCTGCTGTACATGTCGTCGTCCTCCCCGCCCCATCCCCAGAAGGAATTCGAGTATCCGTTCACTTTCACAAACTGTTCGCGCGTCAGCTCCGTTACGCCACCTAGACAAAATAATTTTCAAAATCAATATTTTTATCTACGAAATATTTACGATTACAGGCTGGTAATCGAGACTACAAACAGTTTTGCCACGGTTTGGTTTTCAGGTAATTTAAAAGGCTGGCAGGATTTTTTTATCTTATACAAACAATATGTTGTTGATTTATCCAAAGTAAAAATAGGTTTGCAGCGGTATTGCGCCGGGCGGACATCGATAACTTTGGAATATGCGAATCCTAATACCTTCTGATGTTGTAACTTACACATTTTTATAAAAAACAACAACCACAAACTAAACTACTTATGTCCAGCGTTTCAGGCAACATTCGTTTGTTGCAGCTTTCCCAGGGAATCACGGAGTCGGCGACAATATCGAAGTTGGGAGGCCGGCGAGATTTCAAGTACAAAGTGAACAACGCTTGAGCCCCATTTTGTGTCGCTTGAAAATACACGCTTGATGGAAGTGCTAGTAACCCGGATGTACGTCGCTATCCCCCGGTTTAAGACGTCACAACAGTAGTTTATGATGTCACGATTAATGAAAATGTTTTAAAAAAGTCTTTCAAAAAACAGGTTTTAAAGTAATTAGAAAGAAATTCCCTTGTTTGGGCAAAAAATGTTGACTTGAAACAAAATTTTACATTTCAATGATTCTGCTGTTTGTTCACCGCGTGTAAAACATAGTTAGGAATTGCTGAAAACCTGAGCGATATTTGGTCATAGTTGTTGGACGACACCTTTAATGTTTACAAACAGTTCCTTTTAAAATATTGATTGACTTGCGTGATTGTGAAAACCGGCTTTACAAAACTTGGAGCACAATTCGAAAGGGATTGAACGTCTAATTAGCGAGTTGTAAACGACTGTTAAGTGGTCAAGTGCTTTCCATTAGTTAAACAGTAGAGTTGACCGGCTATTGTCTTTACAACAACAGACAATCTTTTACGAGTTTAGGGTATTTGTTTTCAGCAACGACTTTAACTATTTCGCAAGTGGACGCGCAGATTGTGAATTTGTTACGAACCAGTTGCTAAAAGTTTAATTTCTGTCTGGTTGCCAGCTGAGCAACTTACAGACGAACACTGCAACATATCCTGGTGCAGTTGCAAGCGAATCGCGAATCACCCGCTGAAAGTTCGCCTGGGAAACCGCACATTGGTGTTAAGTTTTCAACCTGAAGCTGCGATGCTTCGTAACTCTGTTTCCCACAAAAATTTCCTACTTACTAAACTTTATTGTTGGCAGTTGGCATCGTCGGGATTGCCCCAGATTATCGGGAAAATAAAAGCAAGCCTTCCTTCCCGACTTAACTTCCGGCATAATCCTATCCAATCAATTTCCACTATGACCCAGTTATTGGCAGATTATCGCAAATCGAATGAAGTTTACGACCGGCTGTTGTATGTACTTTGCTTGTTGCAAACGCTTTTAACTATTATTGGCCAGATTTGGTAGCGTTTTTACGTCTGTTGCGAAACCCTACAAACCCTACACTAACAAATAATATACCCAAGCACTTGGCAAGTAAGTCAATTTTCTTAAGTGTTTCAGAAACACTTCATTTTTCCACTTTCCTCACCCAACTTGTGTTACTCACCAAATATGGCCGAATACGGAAGACGATAATTAAACTTGTCAACTCCCACGGATAAATGTCGTGGATTGTTTGGGCACGTGTAAAGGCACTTGTCATTTTCCAGGATTAAATCAACATCGTGAAAAACAAAGCAACCAAAATCATAATCTTTGGAAGCTTCCACAAAACCAATGTTCATCAGCTTGGCACGATTAAATTTCCCCGAGCCAAACTGCAAAGGTGCAAATTAAAAGTTTGGCCAATGTTTTTTATTGCAACAAAAATTTATAAAAGCCTTCTAAAGTTAATAATTTTCTACAAAAAGATTGTTTGGCTTTTTTGACTGTAAGTTACTTTTAAACTCTGGGTATTGACATATGTAGCAGCAAAACATTTATTATTTAAAGTCTTTCAGTTAATGACCATCTGGTTATGTGGACTGGCCACTCCATCAATCTTTCATAACAAGTGTTTTAAGGTGTTTGACCACTTGACAATATAAAAAACGCATTTTGATTTTTGTTACACTTCACTAAAAAACATAAAAACCAATGTTGTATAGTCATGGGATTAAGGAAACTTATTGGCTAATATTGTGATTGTAGCACTTCCTTTATTAGTAAACTGATCGTTACCTGATTGATGATGTAAATCCTGAAATCTAATTGCTGTCGTTGCAAAATTGGAAGCATAAAGTGCAAAAAATACTGAAAATGTTGATCACGATTGCGAAAGGGAATAATAATAGCAACCTGAAAAAAATGATTTACTGCAGAATTACAAATTTAGAAATTTTAGACCAACTTTGTTGACAGTGATAGTTTTTTAGTTATGAAGGGCATCTCAAACCTTAGAGCGAGCTTTACAAAATGGGGGCTGAAAATGTCCACCATCCTTTCCAAGTGGGTTGTCAGCAGCTATTGCATCAAATGTTCCTGGTTTATTGGAAAAAGAAATTTCCAGGGAACCCTGAAAAAAAAAATTTTAAATATTTTTACAAAACAAAGCAAATATCTTTAAAAAGGTCTTTGTTTGAATAACCTGTAAATGTGGGGGATCAGCCGGACAATCTGGCAATATTTCCCCTGTACTGTTTCTTCCAGTTGTCGACCCAATATGTTTTATTGTTAGATTGAAATTTTTGGATGTAGCTTGATCTTGTTCCTCTTTACTTTTCTCAGCAATTGTTGTCAGTTTTACAAAAGTTGTAATTGTTGAAGGTCTTTCTGATGCTGATATATTCAAAGTTGATATGATTGGAGTGACAGCAAATAAAAAACTTGAATTATGGATGATGCTTGAACTGTTGTTGCTACTTGTTGTATTCTTGTGACTCAACCATCCGTCGACATGAACAGTTCCATTCCTCAACAAATTTGTAACTTGGGAATTCAATGAAAGTTTGGCCATTTGGACCCATCGCTGATTAAACTGAAGATCAATCTACAAAAAAATTAAGTCAATAAAATTTTTTGAGCTGTTTGTGGAAAGTACACACAGAAGAGACAATAGGTAGAGTCTACCCATTACAACTTCAGTTGCTTACCTGGGAAGCTAAAAGAGTCCATAGTATTGGCACTTGGATACAAACCACAACAAAAAGGGCAATTCTTCTGCTTCGCAAATTCAGGTGTGAATGAGATTCTCTAATTTTTTCCAATGAAGTAGAATCAATTTTAATTTGTACCATGACTTCTGCATCTGCTTTCCAAAACCTCTCCCACACTCAGAAACATTTCACTTCATTTTTAATTATTTTCAAACTACAGTGAAACAGGGAAATATATTGCACATATTTTCAGTCTGCCAGAAAATAAAAAAAATGCTTAAAACGCCACACGAAATTTACTTCATCCCACAGGAAAATGAGTGCAAGCAAACCTGGGCAAAGTATCTGCCAACCTTTCTAATACAAGGGCGCATAATGTGCACTATCGCTTGCAATCATTCAACCTTTCGATTCTGCCACTTTTCCCACTCTCTAGTCTCATGTGTGACCGAGCTGGGGACGCAATGTTAACCCGCTGCTTGTCCAACTGTGTCTGCCCACTGTGAGTGCAACGCTACAGACACTCAACACACGAGCATAGCACTGTTGTTTTTTTGCCCGGTTCGCCTTCGGGGAAAACCCATCTTGAAAACAACTTAACAGCGCCACCGCCTGGCGGTTTATTTGACGCGAACCGGATAAAATCGGTGCCATCCAGCAACAACAGGGGAATGAGCGAGTCATATGGCGCTCCAATAACGTTCTAGATACGACGCTTGTCTCGGTCGATAAAAGAACACAAAATCGTGACCGGAAGCGTTTAATTTAATCCGGCGGAGTACATCGTTCGCATCATATTTGCCAGTGGGCCACCTGTGCACAGTTTGGACAAAATTAGTTTGACAAAGTCTCTGTCATGCTGGTGACAAGCAGTGAAAAAAGTTCTGGAAAAACATTATCTCTGGGACGGCGTCTACCAACTAAACCCAATGGCGAAAATAGCCTATACCGATTATTAAGTATATTTGACTTAAGTTCCTTTGCTGAATGAAATCCCCGGATAATATTCGTATTCTTATGAAAAACTCTGAAGTGATTTTATTCTCAGCTTTCAATTGTTTATTTTATTTCTGTGACTTTGATAGAATTAGCCCAATTTTCTTACTGGTAAGCTATACAGAGTATAGTCGCTTTACTTTGAAAGAAGTAATTTTGCAGATATTTTTCGTCCACCAATAACAATAAACCATAAAGCGATGATCGTTACAACTGCAAAGTATGACAAACAACAGCGGGATACAAAATTAATAATGTGACGGACAAAAGTTCTTCCCGGAACAAAAGACGCACGAAAACTAACAGTTCACAAACACCGCTGCTTTTCCATTTAATCTTCGCAGTAAAACTTTCAAACGATTTTTTTTAAATTATCCTTACAATTCAATAGCAACAGAAAAATTTAATAGCTTATAGGCCATCACATAATGTTACAGGTTTATAAGCTTTGTGGCAAACTAACAATGATTCATTCTAGGTCATGGGTCTGCAAAGTTCGGTCCGCCGGTTTGATGCGATCAACCAAGATCTTTAGTCCGGGCTGCCGTGCTTCCGTCAAACATTCTTAAACAGTAAATGTCGGAATTAATAAGAAATATAATTTACCAAAACTAACTTTATAACGCTACATGTTACAGCGAAGCCGATACAGAGATGGCTGCGAAAAGTTTTAAAGTTTAAATTCGAAAACAAGATGAACAAAACAACACCTGTGAGCCCCATACAAATATGTTGAATATCATTGGTCAAAGATTTGTTTTTTCTGACTTTTCGCTTCGAGTTGAGCCAGGTAAATTTTCACATGCATAATATTACACAACTTCGAATAGAATGTTATCTCAATACTGCCAAGGCGGTCCCTGAGAGGGCCGCAAAGTGATGTTGTTGGAAGCGCTGTGAATTGGTTCCGAAAAAAATTAGTCTTATTGTGACATAAAAACCTGGGTCGTTAAATATTCTAACCTATTTTGATCCCAACCTTAGCGTATTTTTAATACTCGTGTTAATTTCACTACCCGCTGAGCATGAAATAGTTTGCAGACCCTGTGAAAGGCCATGACCCACACTATGGTAACCACTATTTTATCCGATCGCCGTGTGAACGATTTTATTTATTGGCAATAGTTTCAGTTCAATCCATCACAAGTTTAGGAATGAAGTTCAAAAGGCAAGATTAAACAAAAAAAATGTTTTGTTTGTTAACGGCAATCTGAAGGCGCAGTAAAAATATATATTCAATAATCTGATTTTTAAACCTAAGCATATTTTTTAAATGTATTCAGCAAGAACTCGACAAATGTTTTTTATTGTCTTCGGGATGGTGATTTCTATGTTTCAACTCAGTTTGGTCATGCAAGACTGGTTTTGTTTACACAAGGAATGATTTTGTGGACGACAAAAGATCAAGTAAAAGTTTCGTTGCTTTGTTTCCGTTTTTAATTTATGTACCCTAAAATATTTGCACCGTTAGTAATATATAGAAAATAGCGGTAGTTATGTAGTTTCTCTGCTGGTTCAGTCTAGATGGATGAGATAACCGTTCTTGTGTTATGTACACTAATATCTGTAAAGGTAACTGGGATACTCATTACTGGATTTGGTAGGTATTATGTACATCTGTTGAGGGTTTAGTTGGACATTTTTAACATATTGTTTGGTGACAACTTGTACAAATTACACAAGTTGTAAAAGATGACAAACCGATGCATGTTTAAAACTCAACTGCCTAATGTTGATCAACTTTGCCATGCAGTTCTGCAAGTTGCTGAAAGTAAACAACAATTCCACCACCAAGTAGGTTTCTCCTGACAAAATAAGCAGTTCTGACTGAATGATCATATTCTTGCAGGCACTAAAATGTCGTCAACTACTTTTCTTATGCAAAGATGTTATTGCTTCACCAAACATGGAGAATATAAGAAACATTGATGTCGTTATGCAAGTTACATTTTATAAAGCCAAGTTATTGTCAGTTTGTAAAAGGCTCAACTTAAAGGTAGGTTGTATCTTATTTGTTATAACTTCTGTTCAAAACAGTTCTTTTTATCAGCGAAAAACTCCAATTACTTAAACAAAATTGTAGTGGGTCCTTGGCTTCAGAAATTTATTGCAATCTGTAAAATTAAAACCAATAATTTAAAAAGCATATTTAAATTTTAGCCACTGCAAGCATCCAAGGTTGCAAATTATGTACTGGAAAGATGTGCAATGTACACAATCAAGTTTAAAATGGTTTCAATTTGGCCACAAGTTGGACAAGTGTTAATTAACAATCCTGATTTTATTTTATGTCGTGGAAAAATGCCAGCAGTCAGTAAGTACAAGTTTTAAAGTTTGTTTTCCCATAATTTCAGCAGAGCATAGCGGAAACATTGATTGCATATGTGTTAGGATGGTAACTATCTTTGTGTTAAACTCGGATAGGACAAATGCCTAAAAATCTCACCAATATTCGTCATGTATTATTGTCTTCTGAGCATTTTTTTTTAACTTTGTAACAGTACGTAAAAATACCATTGAGATCAATAGCAGTTAAGCAAGATTCACACCAGACGCGGTTGGCGGATAGCGACACGTTTTTGCGTTCGACGTCAAGCGACGGGGTATTCACACCAGACAGCGACTTGCCGTGACGGCGTGATTTTCTCGGTTGAAACGGCTTTCTCGGTTGAAATCGGATTTAACTTTTCCGTCAGCCCCGCTAGACTGCTGGATGAAAAACTCGGTATTCGGCGGGTGCTCGACTTGTTTAAGATACATTTCTGCTTGATTTAGGTCTTTTTGTTTGTAGGTGGGTTGTTTTATCGTTTTTACCAAGAAAATAAGAATGAAGTACTGATAGTATTGGTACAAATTGTCTTGTTTTAATTGTTTTTTGTCTGTTTTTAGTAAATTAGTTTGAAATGGTCGTTTAAATAGTTTGAAATTAAATACTGAACACAAACATACTAAAATTTTCTTACCAGTGGTTTAAAGAACTTCTATTCACAGCTTTTTGTTTAGTCTTGGGTTTTTTTCGAAATGATTTTGTAATTATCTAATCACTACTTTGCAAAAAGAAAAGTACAAGAGAGGTGCTGCTGTTGAAATCTTACCAGGATGGAATCACTATTCATATGAGCCTATGTGTAGGTGAGTTTTGGTATAAGTTATAAATGTATTGCTCCTTTAACAACTATGATTTGTTGCAGAAGTGTAGGAACTTTTACTAATCTACATGTCTATGACTGATTCAGCAACTCCAGTGCACCTGTTCAATAAACTTCATGGCAAGAAAAGAAAATGTTATATTTGAATTTCCAGGTTGGTATACTTGAATAAAAATGTAGTTTCTGCCGATCAACTGTTCCATATATATTTCCATAGAGTTCAAGATATGAATTTGTGACATGTTTGTCAGACTTGGAAAGCAAATTCCCAATAAAAACCTCATCCAACATCACAGATCAAATTGATGAAGTTACAAACTTCAGAAAAGTATGCCACAAGCCAAAGAATACAAGTTTTTTTCTCGCATTTGACAACATTTAGCATCATTGTAATTGTGCAACAATGTGCAAATTTAATGTAAATGCATCTTTTTACATTTAAGCTTTTTTATATGTTGTTGTATGATTGTTTTCTTTGCGTTTCTGCAATCTTGTGTTTTCTAAAATGTGTTCATTTATGTTATTGCTATTATATTACCAACTTTGAAACATAAAGTGTCTGTAAAACAGGAAAGTGTGTTTCAACAGCAATGACAGAAGTAAACTTAATCCAATGTTGCTGTTGTAATTGTTTTTGGAAACATTTTACCGTGGAATGATGATCAACATTATATTTTGTCACAAACTAAACGGAAATTTGTAGCAACTTTCTTAAGACGTAGAAACACTCAATATGTCAAGCACATTGACCCAGTTTTCTTAGCAACAAAAGTCGTCGACGGCAACCGCACTGCCGGTGTGAAGGGCCAGCGTCGCGTCAAACGTTACGCGCAAAATCCGCCAACAACCGCCGGCGCTGACATCGCTAGCCGCCACCGTCAACCGCGTCTGGTGTGCAGAGCCCTTTACTCTTGACCAATGAGTTTGTAAAACAGCCAACATAAAGTTTGTACCATACGCAGTTTCGGAACCTAAACGTTATTTTGAGAGTAAATATTTTGCGAAACAAGAGAAAAGTGGTGTTCTTGAGGATGGTAGCACATGGATCTTTGTGTAATATTTAATGCGGTTTTGCAATACACAAACATACACTCATGGGAAAAACTGACAAACATGATAACATAGCCAGATAGCCTCAAATATTTGTTATTCTATTTTGTGGCATACCTGCTAAAAAACAAAGTTGTTGCCTACAGCAGCTATGATAGTGTTTCTCAACCTGGGGAGGGGTGTGTGGAAAAAACACTCAAGTTATATTGTATATCCCTGAGCACATTTATTTTTCTGTTGGGTTAAAATGAGCTGATTTGTTACACTTTAGTGAAGCACTGTTTAATGTGTTTATGCAGATCTTGAACTACGAGTGACTGGTGAAGAAATGATTATTCATGTGACACCGTATCTTGTGAAACTTCCACCGACTCACTTGGAAAGTTTTGGGATTTGTTCTGAAGTATTGCTTGCAATAGAAATATATATATATTGCCAATTTACTCACAGAAATTTCATATTTCTCAAGGCATTGGAAAGATTTCGATTAGACCCAAACTATGAGATAACAGAATGCTTCATCAATCTATCTTGGTGCCACATTTTGCCATCAATGAAACGTGGTCAGATTGTTAAAATTACAAGAAAACTTTCTACAAACCTGGATGGAATTATTTTTGCAGATTATGAAGCTATTCGCAAATATTGGAGAAATCAGGTAAAAATGCAGCACTAAACATTTATTAGAAAGTTATATGAAACCTCTGATGTTAAATAGGATATGTAAGAGATTTTTAAAACTTCCCACCAACCAGCTGGTTAATGTGCTTCATTGGATTAATCATAGCTCCGAACATGCCTTTTATATTTATTTGTGTTGGATGGTTTTAGGTTGCACCTATAAAATGTAAATGATGAAAACCGTTGCCGGTATTGTGACATGATTCTTTAACTAAATGGATGGCACTGCTGTTGTATTTGGATTTAAAAAAGTTAGGCAGTATCTTCAAAAGCTTGTTGTTTTTGTGTAAAGCCATATCACCTGTAGGTTAAATTAGTCGGTTTGGAACATGTGTTAGAAACTGGAAGCATTGGCTTACGTGAGTAATTTGTTGAAACATTTTTTTTCTACAGTATGGATATCGTCTCCCTGCAGAAGATTGTGACGTGATATATTGCAGTGTATACATGAAAGCACTAAGCGAACACACTTTTACATATCCACTTTCTTGTGTAAGAAGCCACAAAGTGCTGCATCTCCCTCGATGTGATGGACATAACATCATCAAGGTAATATTATAAAATCATATTGTTCTTCACCAATATTTGTATGTTTGTACTATTTTTATCCTAGATATGCTTACAATAAATTTGCCTCCAAGATGCCTGTTTTATTGCAACAGTAAATTCAGGTCTTTTACAGTTTTTTGCTTGGTACCCTTTAGTTTCATAAATTTTTACCACCCCTCCTAAGTGTTTAAAACATACAATCTTGCAAATGTAAGCTTTTAGTTATTTGGCCTGTATCAAACACTCATTTGTTGTCAGCAGTTTGTCATCTGAAATATTACTTTCTTTTATACCACTGTAACCAGTTCATGTTTTAAACACTACGAGCATGTCAGACAGGTTTGTGTGATCCAGTATTAGACGCTTATCCCATCTTCTTCCCAAACACCAAAAACACTGAGAGGTTATATTTATTTTGTAGACATTTTTGGCAAACATGCATGAAAGAGTTGATACAATCTGTGGAAGTCGATTACAAGTTTCACCGCAGATGCTCAACACAACCACTCATCTCACAAACTCCAAGCAGGTTGTTATAGAATTTTGTTGCTTGTAATCCGTGTAACTGACATTCGCTTACTTCACATTAGTTGACTGAGAATTTCAACAGCAACATTTGTGAAGATAAATCGTGGGACAACATTCCTGAAAAACCACAAGTCGTTCCATCCAACTCGACTCTTATAAAGTACTCTCACCAGAAATCTTCACTTCAATGTGTAAATAAACATGCTTTGCATAACTTTTGGTTGCTTGTTTTTTTGTATTTCTTAACAAAATTAAAACCTGTCTTTGCAGGTCCCTGGGAGCAGTGATGTGATTCCTTCAACGCAACAAACTATGAACAAAACTAATAAAAGTAAATTATGTTTGTTTTCACCACCGAGCTGACTCAAGCTACCAATAAACTTTGTGTGTATTTGGATTGTCAGGTAAAATTGCAGGAATTGACAAAAAACTTCTGCACAAATTTCCACTAACCAGCTCTGGAAAGTATATCCCAGTTTTCGGCAATCCATCAACACAAAGTAAACCAGGTAAGCCATAAAAACATTTAGCTTTATTTATTGAGAAGCATAGTTAAAAATTTACACATGCGAGATTGAAAACATAGGAAGAACAGAAAAGCTCAAAAATAAGGATGTGGATAAGAGGCAAGGTAGGAAAAGGAAGCAGCCGAGCAGATGTGAACCAACCGGCAGTGCCAGCAAGTTTGACAGCCTGTTTGCATCAGCTAGCAAACAATCTTGTAAAAAACCTTCTGGTTCAAGCCCTTTCAGTTCCATGGAAGTTGATCGTGGTAGTGGTAACTCGAAAGCTTTCGACATGATATTCTCCAGCGCCAGAAGCAGCAAATAAACAGAAGTTTGGCTTTAAATCATCTGAAATAAAACCGTGCATCACAAACAGCAGGAATGTGGGCCATAAGCTACCAGTGTTTAATGCTCAATATTATAACTGACAGACAAGAACAGTTCCAAAAGAAGCGAAATTTGATGGTTGGTTTAAGTTGTGTTTTCTTATTGAAGCTTTCTTTAATTTGTTTGCAATAAAAAAGTTTGTTTACCTTTTGTCCCTTGAGTTGCAAGTTCCACTCAGATAAAGTTTTGCTGATTTTAGTCGATGCACAGTTTCATTTTTACCAAGCATCGTGATAATATCAACTATCGAAGGCCCCTCCTATAATTGAGTGTATTTAATGTCTAGCAGTCACCTTCAGTATCATTCCACCAACCTTCCTGTCGATCAGAATCATGCGCAGAAATTGCATAAGTTTTCCAAAATTTATGTCCTGCAGTTTGGAAAGATTTCGAAGTTCCTTCATTACAGAAACCAAATCACTTTCCAAATTACTTTCTTCGAGAAACCTAAGCACAAACAATGATTTTTGAAAACAGAAATTTAACATGAATCTAAACTCATTTATTATTGAAATAAGCTATTGCTGCCAGGCATAATGTATGACTAAGTATTGCTCATCCAGCAGTTTTATTGTAAACAATCGACGTTTCGACGTCCTATACAAGACGCCTTCATCAGGATAATGACATTTATTATTGTTTACTTTTCAACTTTTTCAAGTGCTTGAAGAAACTCTGTTTGCGCCGGCAAATTTTCTGTGTCCGTCCTCACCCACAGGTATTTGTATTCATCATCAGTAATGTCAAGTATTCTTGTAATGTGACCCTGCAAATATTTGGTAACAAAATGCACAACTGCAACAATATTTCAAATTTACCTTTCGAACATCAAGAAGTGTTTCAATGTATTTCTGTGATTTTTCATCCAAGCTCTGTGGGTTTATTACGCAGTTGTCCCCATAATTTTTAATAACTTTGTTGTAAACATCTTTCACTAGTTTTGCAAGTTGTTCTGGATGAGCATTTGTGATTTTTCTTTCAGTTAAAACTCGACCAAACTCTTCAAGTTTGCTAAAGTTCATGCGAACGTCAGAGTGAATGATCTATTAAAATATCTAATAAACAGTTATGTAAAATATGATTTCATATTCATTGCCAAAAGAAAATACCTCACTAGGACTAAATCTTTGGATAAGGATTTTCAAAACCTCTTCATAATTGTCATTACCGATCGGAAATTTATCGGTTAAATCTGGAAAAGCTGATCCATGGCTTGCAATAAAATTTAACATTGTGGCTGGGGAATATCCTTTGTTACGATATTGTTCAACAAACACATCACCCTGAAAAATCCAAGTAACATTTGTAATAAATCCTCAATCACAACAAGAACCATTCACCTGTCGTTTCGATAATTTTGAACCATCAGGATTCACAAACAGAGGTAGGTGTAAATACTGTGGTGGATTCCAGCCAAAATATTTATACATTATTGTATGTTTCACAGTTGATGTAAGCCACTCCTGACCGCGGATAACATGACTGATTTGCATGAGATGGTCATCAACAACATTAGCTAGATGGTAAGTGGGGAACCTAAACATTAAACTTGTTTGTTCTACTGCTTGGTGAATAACAATATTCACGCACTTACCCATCTGTCTTCAGCAACACTGGATCACCTTCAAGCTGGGATATATTGTAGCCAACTTTCCCATGCAACATGTCCTCAATGAACTCTGTTTCTTCTGGTAACTTTAATCGGATTACATAAGGGATGCCCATTTCCATCTGCTGCTGGACTTTGTCTTTGGATAAATGTCTACATCTGTTGTCATATCTACAGAAAAAAATCAAATCAAAGACGAAAACTGCACATTGTTTTCAGTTATACCCTGCCTGTTTATTAAGGCAAAATATATATTTCTGTTATTAAAAGAAAGGGTTTATGCTTTTTACCTGTTTTAGTGAAACAATCTAATATTCTACTGATCAGAAGCAAGAATCTTTCTTTTATACATTTTATTGTCTGTGGAAGATTCGTTAAATAACTGTTTCAGTGTTACCTTGTTTGTTCTTTTCTTGTTTTTTGACCTTTCTTTAACAAAGCCAGTCGTTGTTGTGAACAAAAACATTGGTAGGCTGCCCCACTTTCTACAAGCTGGTTTGCAAACCTGTAAAAAATAAGTAAGTCAGATTCTCAGCAGACAACCAGCATTTAAATTGAGACTGACTTATTGTAATGGTGCAACCTCTCGCTTTGTATGTATGGACCATGACTACCACCATGCACACTACTTTCATCTGGAACAATTCCAACCCATTTTAGAGACGACAACAAATTGTCGACGGAGTTTGGAATAAATCTGCTCTGGTCAGTGTCTTCGATTCTTAAAATAAATTTCCCATTGTGTTTTTTAGCGAAAAGGAAGTTATACAAAGCTGTCCGGAGTCCTCCAATATGCAAGAAACCTAAGCAGATGAAATAAAACTAATAATTAGTCACATAACATTACAACTTTGCACAAATAACCTGTTGGGGACGGTGCAAAGCGAACCCTCACTGCTTCTTCACTTTGAATTGATCTCACAGGAATCAAAAACTTTAATTTATTAAACTTGTATAATTGTTTCAATTCGTGACGGGTGAATAACGCTTTCATGCTTAACAACAAGTAAGCATTATTTATAGCCAATTTGCAAATCGTGTAAACACAAAAGTTGTCACAAAATAAACCAAAAAGCACAAAGACATGTTTTTTAAGTGTTTTTAACTAGAATATAATTCAAGATTTAAGTGCTGTTTGTGGAGATAAGTTTGTGGTCTGCTGAAGATGTTCCTGGAATCGCTGAGATATTCTTGCTGTTGCTTTCAGATACTTTTGCAGACAATATGTAGAGCAAACATTTTCGGACGAAGTTACTTTTCGTGACGTGAAATCATGAACACAATCTCCGAAGCATTCTTCCGTGATTTTGTTGTACGACTGAAGAAACTCCTTGAATTGTTTTATTTGATCTGCTTGATTCGTTTGATCAGAACCCGGCATCGCCATTTTGAAATGTTGTTAGAAGCAAATCAATTTTAGAAATATTTTTTTGGAAAGTTGAACTGCGTGGTGTTGCAGGCTTTTCTGAACAGGGGATTTCCGGATTTGTTCGTGTGACTTGTCGTAGATTTAAACACAAAATCTACGAAATCCCGTTTTTATATCAGAAAAATTACAATGGAAAAAAACGTTTAATTCCAAAACCCGTTTCACGTTTTTTAGTCTTTGCTAAACTTTAAAAAAATGTTCGTTTATATTTACAAAACACACAAAAAGACACACAAAAGCTTATTCGCAGTTGATTGACAAATTTTGAATGAAAATTGTTTTTCATAAAAGCAAAAACGGGAAAACATTTTTAGCATTGGATTTAAATTTAGCAGAGCGTCTAGTTGGAAAAACACAAAACAAAACTTGTGGAAATTTGGAATAATTTGAGATCGGCGGTAAATTAAATTCTACGCATGACTGGTTCCATCCACTCATGATCGACCACGCGCTGCTTTTGTACGGGGCCGGGTCTTAATGCACGGGATGTGCTTTGGCGTGTTTAAGCTTTCCGTAAAAATGATGGACAGCGGCTTCCTTGCAGTTGGTATTGTAAAAGGTATTTAGTCGTTATGTGCTTTGACTGACGTTTGTGAATTCTCATTTTTTTTACTTCTTTAATTTAATGCTTGATAATTTGTAATTGCAATATGTCAGTGTCACTGTATTAATTAATGAACATTGCAACAGCGAATTTGTTACATTTATGGGAGCTATAGATAGTTCACAGTGAACACATGTGCGATGTTGGTAAACTTTACCTTGCAGATTTTGAAACACATTTCCGTGCTGATAGTTTTGGTTTAACATATTGCAATTTTGTTAAAATTGTGTTTGATTTTAGATTTTGTAAAATAGGGTTTAACTGATAGAATATGAATTTTTTATTGTTAATTGTCTTGGTTGGGATTCTCTCAACTAGCTGTGCCGATGATGAAAAACAGGTCAGAAAGTTTTTTATTTAGTTTCTCCCAACAGTGTTTATAACTTTTAAGTTTTACAGGCACCAAAATATTCCACACCGATAGCCAAAGGGGATGTTTACCTGCAGGAACCATTTGATTCTGACGATGCCATTGACAGGTTGGTTAATATTTGACATGTTTTTAAATAATAAATGATATTTGAAAAAAAACATTGTGTGTGGTCCAATTGTTTGATTTTTTTGCCAATAAGTTTCATTTTCCCAGTTGGACAGTATCGAAGGCAAAAAAAGATGATGTAGACTCAGAAATTGCAAAGTATGATGGGAAATGGAAAGTTGAAAGTCCGCAGGAAAATGCTTTGCCAGGAGATTTGGGGCTGGTTTTGAAAAGCAAAGCAAGGTGATACATGGTTTCATAAATATGGATCCCCTTTCTTGCAGAGGCCTGTATTTATTTTTGTAAAGTTTCACCCCAAAGGACATTTCTGAACAGGGTTGTAACCATCTTTATTGCATTTATGACCTTGCACAACTCAGCAGGTTGATAACCGTTTTAGAAATTTGGACCACATGCTTTTTAGCAGTTGACACAGCCAAAGGTATAAGTTAAACTTGCGTTACGCTTCTACTTGGACAAAGCACCTTGCTGTATTCCAAAGTGTCGTTTAAATCACATAACAGAATACGTCAGGAAACATATTGACAGGTAAATACAAGGGTGCAGCCAAGCACATCACCTCCAAAAAACATGCACAACAATATGCAAACAAAAGTTGTTCTTGTTAAATGTTGTACAACGTTGAGATCGGTGGTTAAAACTACTTAAAGCTGGCACAGTTGCATTGTTCCCATGCAATATTTCAATTTCGTTTTGTGACACTAACAGATAAAACCATATTAGTATCTTTACTAATTTGCATATACAAGTATGAATAAACCCATCCATTTCTACCAGTAGAAACAATTGTGTGCTTTAGAGTTTAAACTCCCTTTGACATTAAATATGTAAATTGGCAACATGAGAAAGCCACCTTTCCAGTTGCTGTTAATTTCACAAATTAATTTTTCAATTTTCTTTTCAGACATCATGCCATAGCTGTTCCGCTTGATAAACCATTTGTATTTGATTCAAAACCATTTATTGTCCAATACGAAGTAAACTTTCAAACAGGGATTGAATGTGGCGGAGCATACATGAAACTTCTCACACACACTGAAGATCTGAATCTAGTAAGTTTTCAAGTTCTCTAAATGTCTGAATATTTTTTTTAGCTTGTGACTACTTGTACCTTATGTATTTGAGAGTTTTAGAAAATGTGATAAATATGTACTGCTTTAAAATAAGCCGCTGTGTTTGTGAAATAGAACAACATTATGGTGTTCACCACTTTGGTGTTCAGCACGCCAAAACCACTGGACTACGTGGTCACACTGTCAGTGTGTCTAAGAAGATGTAAACAATTTTCTTTCTTAACTGAAAAATTGCTGTAACTTTTATCTGCAGTTGTGCATTTACAAAATAAATGTTTTCTAGGAACAGTTCCAGGACAAAACCCCTTATACAATCATGTTTGGGCCAGACAAGTGCGGAGAAGATTACAAGGTAAAAATGGTGATGTGCTGCAGTGATTAATTTAAGCTAGCTGTACACCTAACACACTGTTTCAACTTATTGTGCCTTATCAGTGCAGCTGGTGACATTGACTAGTGTAGCCTTATTATACAATCCAGTTTGTTGGGCGTAACAAACTGAAAAGCCATGCCATAGCTTATTTATCATGTATATGGCTCCATGATTTTTTATGTGTGTACAATTAAACATTTTTACTTAACATGTCTTGTTTTATTCAGTTGCATTTTATATTCCGCCACAAAAATCCCAAAACTGGTGAATTTGAAGAAAAACATGCAAAGAAACCCACTGTGGACATCAAGTCGTATTACACTGACAAAGCTACTCATTTATACACACTTATGTTGACCGAGGACAACAACTTTAAAATCTACATCGACCACAACGAAGTGAATTCTGGAAGTTTACTGACAGATTTCAGGTAATTTGCTGCGGCATGAATAACTATTGGTTGATGTTCAACATTCCCTTGTCCTTGCTGTAACTTTGTTAGTTGCTTTAAATTTGCTGGAATTGGTTAGCTTTAGTATAAAGAATAAATATGTTTCCCTGACACTGAACATGCTTGCATAAGCGAAAAATATTTGCTAACTGATTTCAGCCTTAAAACAAACACTTCCAAACTTGTGATACATAATATGAAAGGTGGAAATCATTACAACAATGGTAACAGAATAGGGAATGTTTCCCAAACTCATTTTACTAGGATTAATGGATTTAATGGTTTAATTTTTCCCCCAAAAAAGTCTAGTTTATTAATTTTTCCAGCCCCCCTGTCAACCCACCGAAAGAAATTGAAGACAAAGACGACAAGAAACCTGAGGATTGGGATGAACGGGAAAAAATTGCTGACCCAGAAGCTTCAAAACCTGATGACTGGTTAGTTTACTGGAAATATTTGTTTTCCCACATTATGGTAAATAGTGGCTACATGTTAGATGACAAATATTATAAGAATCAAAGCTGACAGTCACTTTCAGACCTAGTTTTGCAAACACACAATTTAACAGAAAACAATTCATAATTGCAACACACAAACATTAAGGGTTGTTTATGAAAGACTACTCGCAAATATGCAATCTATGCAAACTGCAGTTAGCAATGGCCAGACTTTGCTGTGTAAATTTCGCACCAGAAAAATAACTATATCTAGAATATATTGTGTTTGAACAAGGCTAGGCCATTTGATGCACATTTGTCACAATAGAAAATGTGAATAACATGGTTTGAATAGCACTTTGCTAGTTGTAGTTTGGTAGAAGCAAAGCACATTTGCAACATTGTTAATTGTGTTCAGGGATGAAGATGCTCCAGCTAAGACTGCTGATCCGGATGCGGAGATGCCGGATGGTTGGTTGGAGGACGAACCTCTGTACGTGGATGATCCTGATGCAGCAAAACCTGAAGATTGGGACGATGAGATGGATGGGGAGTGGGAAGCACCTAAAGTGAGATCATCAAATATTTTTTAACTTAAATTTAAGTTTTGCTGTTCGTTGAAGTTGTGAACTTTAATCAAAGCTGCCATATAGAATTACCTGAAATGTGACCTTAGGTTGTAAACATATTTAACTGATGTGGCCTCTCATATCACTGATGATGGCATGAACACTTGCTAAGCCAGTTGACTCATACAGCATGTCACTTTTGACAGCTGTTTGTGCCTTACTTTCCACATTAAACTTATGACCTTGGGTCAGTGTTGCAAAAAACTCCAATTTACAGTTTTCAATTTAGTTTCGCTTTTGTGTTTTTTTATATGTTTACCAATTTTACTTAAGCTTGTGACCAAACCATGAACTCATGCAACTTCACAGGTTGACAATCCTAAATGCAGTGAAGTTGCCGGCTGTGGAACGTGGGAACCACCGATGATTTCAAACCCCGCCTACAAAGGAAAATGGCGCCCTCCGATGATAAGCAACCCTAACTACAAAGGAATTTGGAAACCAAGAATTATCCCGAACCCAGACTTTTTCGAGGATTCACAACCATTCAAGATGTTCCCCATTGTAAGTTGATGAAACATATTTCTGATCCTCGTGGTTTTATGAAACTTGTGATTTCATTTTTAGGGTGCTGTTGGATTTGAATTGTGGTCTATGAGTGAAGACATTTTATTCGACAATATCATCATAACATCGGATAAACAAGTTTCAGATGAATATGCGGAAAAAACCTGGAAAATGAAAAAACAAGTCCAAGCGGAGAATGAGGTTCGTTGTAAGTTAATTGTCAGGGGGAAATTTTGCTGAATCTTATTCATGACTCAGCAAATACAGAGAATTCTAAAGCAGCAGAAAAGTGTGAAGTCAAAGAGAAGAAAGAGAAAGGTTTAATTTTGTTTGTGGGTGGATGGTTTGGGTTGAAACTTGCATGAGTAAATTACTTTGTTGTACAGAAAAGCAAGAAAAACAGAGGACACAGAAATGTCAAGGTTTTGCATGTGTAAATTCTAGAATAAACACTGAAAGTAGAATTTTTTGGATGATTTAAAATTTGCTTTAGGGTTTAGTTACAGGGGGTAGTATATAGTTATTGGAGGTTGTAGATACAATAGTTATAAAATTAATGGTAATAAAATTACACTATTCAGTTTTAGTGGAAATGTTTTTGAGCTCTTAATGTTTTTTTAATTATTTTCAGCCTGGCTTTGTGCAAGGCTTGTTGTCAGCCACAGAAGAGCGACCCTGGCTGTGGATTATTTACGTCTTGGTTGTCGGTTTGCCGCTCGTACTCCTCTTCACATTCTGCTGCAGGTTTGTTTCACAAAAATCTCGACGATAAAAGAAATAAATTGTAATCCTAATTTTTTTTCATGCAGTGGTGGAAAGAAAGCTGATCCGAAGAAGACTGATGAAGCGACTCCGGATGATCCTCATGATTCAGAGGAAGAAAAGGTTTGTTGATGTCACTTGAATCTCTGCTTGACTAGTGTCGTTCGTATCTGGTCAGAAAATATGTTTTGCTTGTTCGTTGTACTATGAAGTATTGATTATAAAAGACAATGGCTAATATGGGACCGGGAATATATTTCTGTTTGAAAATAGGCATAGCATGCAGCGCAATACACAACTAATTTTCCTTGCTGCACACTTTGCAGGTAAACATAACAAAAGTTGTTTAAAAATGTTAATTATGGGTCCCTTTCTATGAAGGGAAACACATATTGTTTTTGTCCGTATTTCTTTTTCTGTCTAACGCTGGTTTGTTATACACGTTTGGTCATGAAAAAGTGCTTTAAATTTATTCAAATTTGGACAAATGTTAAGTTATTAATCCAAATTTGATCCTCCTGAAGTTTGACCCCAAACGACCCAGCGGTTCACCCGCAGGCCCCCAAAACATATTTTTTAAAAAACGGCTGTACTGACTAAAGTACAGCATCTCTGAGTGATATGCTTTGTTGTTTGGTGCAATATAAGATATTTCAAAGAATTTTGTATCTTTTTTTCGATTCACCCATTTTCACCCCTAAAACCCCAAATATTCATTTCTGTCTAACGCTGGTTTGTTAAATGCGTTTGGTCAAGAAAGAGTGCTTTAAATTTATTCAAATTTGGACAGATGTTAGTTATTAATCCAAATTTGATCCTCCTGAAGTTTGACCCCAAACGACCGAGCGGTTCACCCACAGGCCCTCAAAACGAAAAAATTAAAACGGCTCTACTGACTAAAGTACATAATCTGAGAGTTTCATGCTTTGTTGGTTGGTGCGATGTAAGGTATTCTAAAGAATTTTGTAACTTTTTATTGGATTCACCCATTTTACCCCTTAAACCCCAAAATAATAAGTTTTAGGCCAAAAATACAAGCCCTAATGTGCTGAAATGTTAAACAATTGTTTGCAGTAGGTTATTCGTTTAGTGTGTAAAATTTTGCCTTAATCTGCCAAATAGTTACTTTTACAGCCCATAATATGTGTACACTGTCAATCAGATAGAAGTCTCAACTCTCAAGGGAGTAACTCACTTGTTTACGATTAAGGCGGATGTTTACAAGACAGTCATGTCAGTGATTAGAAATCAGCTGTTTTTGCGCAGCTATACTATGTCGTTTTATTAAGTATCAAGCACATTTTCAGTTGTGGAAAATTGTGTTTGAAAACTGACCTTGAACGACAATATCAAGGTCAAAGCATAAGATTAAATTAAAAGTATTTTTCCCGTACTGTGTTTTGTAATTATATGACAATAATGATGCAAAAAGAATACGGACAAAACTTTTAAAGCTGGGTTATTGCTAAAGTTGGTTTCACCCAAAGTTTTTTCTTAAGAATCTAAAAATATGCAGGACGTTAAATCTGCACAAACGCGTGTGTGAGGACCCATTCGTTTTTGCTTGCAAAAACAATCATATATGTACATCGAATGATGTGTATAGTAAATTGGTAAACAGCGTATAGATCATATAAAAAAAGTATATTAGAAAGCCACCTTTCTAGTTTTCAACCTAATTGTGGTGGGTAAGGATGCTTTTCATTACTAATAACTCAAATATGAGGTTTGCAACGTTATCTTGCACTCCAGTATTTGTCATGACGTCCTAAAACACCAGAGAATGTTTGCACTTTAACACAGGGAATATTTTGAGGCACACTTGGAAGTCTCTCACGGCACACAGTTTGATAATCACTAGTGTATATGCAATGGTTAAGATTGCTAAGCCACCCTTCTAGTTTCTTGTCTATCATTGTGATGCAGTGTGTATCTGTTTTTAAGATCCGGTTTGCATGATTTTGTGTACTTCTAGTTTAAGATTGGAACAGAATCAGCTGATTTGTTTTCTATCAAGTTTATAATTCTGTATATTTTGCACAGGAGGCTGAGGAAGGATCACAGAAAGATGCGACCGAATCCCAAGGAGAAGAGGATGGAGGTGATGAAGTGAGCACAGCGAGATCCGGGGAAGAGGAGGAGGAAGGAGGCGATGGGGAGAAGCCGGTGACAAAAGCTGATCTGGAGAAAGATGAGGAAGATGTTGATGATGATGACAGTGGTCCTGTCAGGTGGGTTGGAACTTTGTGTCTTCTGGTTCTTACTAGGGATGCGCCGAGCCGAGCCAGAACCCGAGTACTCGGTACCGAGCATCGCTGTTTTTAATGCTCGGTGCTCGGCCGAGCAGTTGCACAAACTGACCCGAGCGTTAAATTTGCATATTCATGCACTGCTAACATATGTAACTAGTGTTCTAAAGGGTGTCTTTAAACAAAAACGAATGGTACTTTATGGGCATGTACAGCTTAATAAAACACCACCGGTGACGTAAGAGGCCTTGTAGAGCTAAAACGTAGAAAGGGGATTTTTTGTGACGTCATAATGCACCGAGCGTGCTCGGCCGAGCACCGAGCATTAAAGTGAGATGCTCGGTGCTCGACCAAACAGAACATTTGCAGTTTTGGCACATCCCTAGTTCTTACTATAAATTATTAAATTTCTTGATAAAATCTGTTGCAATATAATCATAATAGATCATGTATTAAATAGATCACGAAAAAACACTTGTAACTTCGAATCGCGGAGCCTGTGTAGCTCAGTTGGTAGAGCGCCAGTCCTGGAAATACTCCAGTCGTGGGTTTCAATCCCATTGCAGGCTAGATTTTTTGTCTGCTCTGTGCCTTGCCATATGTGGGATTGCTTGGTGACTGGCTGACATGTTATAATGCTATGGGCCTGTTGTGCAATACTTTATGAACAAATATGCCTTGAGCGCTGGTCTGCATGAACGCTCCCGGGCTGATCACAGTACGTGTGTAAGTTTACCTTAGCTGACACACAAAAATCTTACACCAAACAATTTTGCTTCCAACAGAAGATCACCTAGAAAGCGGAAGCCGAGAGTCCAGGACTGACAAAAAACTAAACAAACACGAACAGAATGACAAATTTCTCCATCGGACGTGGACACATGGCACTGTGGCCATTTACCAAATGCATGGGAAATTAAAATTGTTAGTAGGTTAATTATTTGTAACAAATTAGAAGTTCTAGACCAGCAGTTTCTTCACCAATTAAATATGTCTTGTTTTGTTTGTTAACCGTGTTGTGTGTATTGTATTTGTAAAAGTAGTTTAAATATGTTGTTAAATCTTTTTTTGCTGAAACAAATTTTCTTTACCCTAATATGTTTACACAAATTTTTTTTCTGCGGATAATAATGGTAGGGCTGAACTGAAAAAGCTGCAGTTTGAAATGCTATGCAAGTAATTGTCAGTTGTGAGATCAATGATAATGTCACCAAGATTTATTATAGTTTGCTGATTCGGGATGCTGCTGTATATTTGAGGTTTCTCAAAATTGTTTGTTGTTTAAATGAGAACTGGTCCCAGCAAATTCTTCAGTGTAGTAAAAGTATTGATTGTGTCGGTGTTTGTGATATTACGCAATAAACTGGAGCATTTGGTGGATGAAAATTTGTGTTTGCACGAGTAACTTCCTATATAGGGCCTGTGAACACAACTGAACATTCATTTGCTACAACTCACATAAGTTCAAATGATTATATTGATATAAAAAACTTAAAGTTTAAAGTGCACCTTGGAAATTACAGAACATAGAAACATGCAAACCGTGTAAAAGCAACAGTCAGAAAACAAATTGCACTTTAATTTGACGAGCTTGCGCCATGTAAACTTTCCCCGGACTCATTTGGGTTTTGGGTTTCTTGGTTGGTGGCATTTTGAGCAAGTTGTAAACAGTTTTCATCAGTTGCTTGTTTAAGTGATGTTTCTGCAGTTTGTTCTTTGGTTTTCGAAACTTCCAGTTTGTGATCTTCTTCCTTTGCTTCCTGACTGATGTTCTGTTGTTCCTTTGCTTCTTTATTATTCCTCTCTTGTTCCTTTGCTTCAAGAACTTCTTCTTCCACATCGAGCTTCATCATCAACTCTTCCAACTTCTTCGCCTGTGAAAAAAAAACTTGTGATTACAAGTAGTAAATTCCCAGTACCTCGGCAAACTACCTTTCTTTCTTCATTAGCCTGGATCATGTGATACAAGTGTTCTGTGAGATCTTCTTTCTTCACAGTTTTCTTGTTAAGATCCAGTTTTGCTTCTACATATTCTGCTTCAGCTTTATTGAATCGTTTTCTGAACAATTTAAGGTTAGTTTGTTTTTTAGGCTGGCAAAAAAGTTTTTACCCACTGTGCGTTTGCAAACTCGAAACAAGCCGTCTCTATACGATCCCGAAGTATTGAAACATCAACGTTTAACATTTGGTCGAGTTTTGCCAATTCGTTTTGGATTTTGACGAGTTTGTGAGATTCAGCAAAAGCTTTCTTTTTCCTGAAATGTATTTCTTTGATTATTTAAAGCTTCCAATGAAAGAAATATTTAAATTTTACCTTTCAGCAATTTCCTTTGAGAGCATTGCTTTCTTTTTTCTGTTTTTTTCTTCCATTTGCTTCTGTCTCAGATGAACATCTTCAAGTTTTAGTTTCTCTTTTCTGCAACAAAGTTTTTATGTTAAATGCAAAACAGTTAAAAAAAACAAGTCTCTTACTCTCGAACTGATTCTTCATCGATTACGATATTTTTCTCCAGTGGAATATTTTCAGGAATCGCTTTGTTTTCTTTCGGTGTTTCTTGTGTTGTTTCATGACTGTTTTGTTTAGCAGCAGAAATTTCATTTTTCTTGATTTGCTGATCATGTTTTGGTTGGGACAGGGCAGCTCCCGGTGGAATGTGAGAAGTTGTTCTGGTTGCTTCATCTCGTCTTGTCTGCAAACATTAAGGTTACTTAACCATGATTTGAAATGCACTGAAAAATATTGTTTTAGGCTGAATGCAACACTTGTAGCATACAGAAGGCTAATTGCTGGGGCCTTGTTTAATCTATGTTGTTGGGTGATTGTGAATATTTTTCGTCATTTAAAAAAATGTTCTGCAAAAGTTTATGAAAGAAAGAGGAAAAAAATGTGCCCCCTCATTGAATGAACCACGTAATAACATACATTAGACTTCGGTCTTCTGTTGTTTGTGTTCAGCTTTGTCTTTTGTGCTGTTACTGGTTTGACAATTTTTGGTTGATTTTTCTTCTGCATAGCTTTTGGATTATTTTTCATTTTTTCCAGATCAGCATCAGTAAACCCTACCCAATCTGCCATGGTTACATAAAATGTCTGAAAAAAACAACAACGAACAAACGAAGTTAAAAGCAGAGTTGCAGGATCAGGATCTTAGGTTCAGAGTTGGGGGTTTAGGTTTAGATTGAGACTCTTTAGAGCTAGAATCAGAAACGTAAAAAGTCTGAGGTGTCTAAACGTACCCTAATAATGCCTGCAACCTGGAGGTCGAACAGCAACAAACTGTTAATTTGCCAGTAAGCCCGGTTTTATTTCAAGAAATGATTTTCGGAGATTTTCTTTTGTGTTTTCGTCTGCAAATATGTGGTCAATTGCGTCGTATGAAAGTTTAAACATTTCAGATCTTTTGTAGCCAAGTGCTGAAGCAGCAAGTGAGTATTCATATGATAGAGTTGTTGAGAAAACCCCTTTGTCATCAGTGCACACAACACATGGATGTTTTGACTCAAGCCATGTTGTGATGTGATGTTTTCTGTAGTCTAGTGGGCTGGTCTGTGTCTTAATATTTGATGAAATGCACAACTCCAGAGGAATTTTGTTCTTGAGCACCATTTCATGTGATTTATTCCTGTCTATGATGTAAGTTCCATGACCAATTCTTTCGGGCAGAACTTGTAAAAGTTTCCAATCATCATCCAAATATCCTGGCACCTCCGCAGTGTGAATACTGAGTTTCAACTCCGCCCTCCTTGCAAGTTTAAGTGGGGGAAGAAACTCTCCAATGTTTCCCTGGTACGGATTTCCACTCAAGTCAATACCAACAACTTTGGATGAAGAAACTTTAAATTCCTCGGCTAATTTCACTGTTTCAAATGCATTTTCAATATTCTGGCCCCTGTCTAGTGATGGCAGATAACGAACATCAATGCATCGATTATTGTTGACATTATCATGTTCGTATTCATTAATCCCGCTTAACACACTTTCAATGTAAGACCTTTTGTTTAACCCAGTTTTTGGATTGTCCCTCGGAGTGCTTCGCAGTTCCAAATATTGAACACCATCCATTGCAAAGTCATTGATGACATCTTTAGTGGCTTGCTTTACCATTTCTGCACTGTCAACTATTTCGTGCAGAATTCGAAACATTTCAAAGCACTCATCCATCGTCCTTTGATGCCCTTTCCCAATCACAACACGAGCAGCACTTTGGTCAATTCCAGGTTTTCCTGACAAAAGACCTTGGACCGTTTTTTCGCTTAAAGAACCTCCAAGATGGGCGTGCAATTCAACTTTCGGCAATTTTCCACAAAAATCCAAATCAACTGCCATTGTAAATCTTAATGGCAAAATAGTTTGTTTTCTGAAAAAAAATAACGTTTGCTATTATTATTTAGTGCAACCACCAATACTACTTATAAGTTACTAGTCACAAACTTACTTAACTGAACTTTATCGTAAACTACTGAACTCATCTGTTGTTGCGTGACGTAGACGTGTAAGGTCATGGTTCATTGATTGTGGTCATTCATCCGTTTAATGTAAATTTTTGCCTGTTGGTCGACTTGCAGCAAAGTCTTTTAAATTGTTCTATAAGTTAGCGAATGTATTTTAAGTTTAATCATCCCTTGCCAAAATTAATAATGCCCACGAAATATGTTGTTCAAGTTACTTTTATATTAGGTTATGGTCGCATATCCAACATGTTTCTTGTGGTTTCGCTAAGAACATGTGCTTAACAACGCACCACAGTGGCATGGGACACACACAGAACAGATTTCTGCTATGCAGCTGCTAAAAATTGGATGTTCTTAGGTTAGGAATCAATTTATTGGCTCTGGTTTATCGCGAATCTGACAAAATTAAAACTGTAAAGTCGCAAGGTGGCACTGCGCAGCTACTGACGTCACATGTTTACTTACTGGCCTTTTTCTTCAGATTTGCACGTGCGTAAATTTTAAACGGCAGTTTCAGGTTGTTTGTATGCGTGCGTGCGGTTGGAGCTTCTAATCTCGTAGTGCTTGGCATGCATTTAAACATTTTTGTGTGAAAAATTAATACAGGAACCAGTGTAGGGAATTTAGGCCAGTTTTGTAAGTTTTGTAAAAAAAGTAATGGCACCCGAGATGTTTCACCCTGAGTTCGATAAAGCCGGCAAAACAGCTGGATTGCAAATATGGAGAATTGAGGCAAGTTTACATGTTTGTTTCATGTTAACTTGTATTTAACACAAAATTTTGTTTTCCAGAATATGGAAGTTGTTCCTATTCCCAAGAAAACTTATGGAAGCTTTTTCAGTGGGGATGCTTACATTGTTTTGCAGGTTTGTGTGAAATTATTGTACCTGCTCTGGTTGTAAATTAGTGTGGTTTTAAACATGCACTCATAGCTCGTCATATTTTTAGTCGAAAAAGGTTGGATCTGGATTTTCATTTAATCTTCACTTTTGGCTTGGAAACAATTCTAGTCAGGATGAGCAAGGTATTTAACTTAAAAAATGGTTGTTTGTTGAACAAAACTTACCATTATTGTGGCCACAGGTGCTGCAGCAATGCTTGCTACTCAGTTGGATGATTATTTGGGGGGTGATCCTGTACAATATCGGGAAACACAAGGCAATGAAACAGAAATGTTCAAGGGATATTTCAAAAGTGGAATTCTGTAAGTAAATTAAAAACTTTAATGCCTAAATCATTGATTACTGAAAACCATTAATATAACTGATTTTGGGTAATTTAATCATGTTTTGGCAAAAATCTATCAAATGGAAACTGAAATCTATATGCTTGATATTATGTCTGGCAGCAATAGCTTATATATCTATCAAAAGGGAGTAAATTAAATATCTGACCATATTTGCAGTTATCAAAAAGGTGGAATTGCATCAGGTTTCAAACATGTTGAAACGAACCAGTATGATGTTCGACGCTTGTTGCATGTGAAAGGAAGAAAAACTGTCACAGCCACTGAAGTTGAGTTTTCGTGGGATTCCTTTAACATGGGAGATGTGTTTCTTGTTGACCTTGGAAAAGTTATTCTGCAATGGAATGGACCAGAAAGCAACCGCCTTGAAAGACTAAAGGTTTGTATTTCTGTTTTGAAAATAGGTTTACTCAACTGTTTTTGACAGTCTTTTTGAGGGTTTTTAAGTGTTTATGTATTGTGCACCCTTGGTCCGAAATTGCAGCAAACTGTGTAACATTTTTCAACTGAATAAATTAAATGAACGGCCGTATTCCTCTATTTTTAAGTTGACATATAATTTCTATTGATGATTTATTGCAATAAATTTGACCAGGCTACAGTGATGGCAAAGGAAATCCGCGATCGTGAAAGAGGAGGTCGTGCACAAGTAATGGTGATTGACGGGGAAAATGAAAGAGGGAATGGAAAAGCTTTCGACGTAAGTATCAAGATGTGGAAGTTTCATCTCCACAATGTGTGGATTTTAAAACTGTTTTCATAACTGCAGCAATAAAATGTTGCATGGTTTACATATGCTTTCTTTGAAATGATGATACTTTACTCCAAAGTTCCATCTTGTGTTAGCCAGCAAATTGCAAAACATGTAGACGTTTAAAATATTTCATAACTACAGGATTAAAATGTTTCATGGTTTTCATGTACTTTTTTTTAAATCATAATACATTTGAAAATAAATTATTCAATTTTTCGTATGTTTTAGGCACTTTTAAAAATCCTGGGTGCAAAACCGAAGAGCATCAAACCATCAACACCGGATGATAAAGCTTCAAGAAGCAAGATGGCTCAACTAAAACTCTTCCAGTAAGAAATATCTTGTAACAGGCAGTAATCTACTTTAGAAATTCCAACAGACATACTGGGGTAATTTTTGAACAAACAGTTTGTTAATAAATATTTGAAGGTGGCTGATTGGGATGTTTGCCTAAAAGCCATTTCCTGCTCTGTTAAAATTCGTTTGACTGCTGATTTGAATTCAGTTGGAACTTGCGCTGTTTCTAAAAGACCTAATGTTGTAACCAGATTTAGTGGTTTAAACGCAAACAAATGCCAATATGGAAATTCATTTAGCACAAGCAGCAAACCAACATATTGCAAATAAATATTTAATAAGCTTTGAGCCACACGTTTTGCCGCCCACCAAGTGAACACATTTACTAGTTGTTAATTTTTAATGGAAAAGGTCGGCTTCGTTCTAATTGACGTTTCCAATCAGGTCCGCACGTTTGACCCGCCGCTACTAAGTAAAGCGATGTCAATTAACAGATTTACACGAACACGATTTTCCTTTACTCGTTACGTCCATCAATTTCTTGTGGTCGTGTCGCATAATGGAACCGCGTCATTGGAAGCTGGACTGTACATTAGGCTTGCTTGGACAAATGTTATTGTAGTGTGGATGAAACACGTTGTCATTTGCAGAACGTTGTGGTTGGCAAAGATTTGGTGCGGCTTGCCCTAACTCTCTCCAACTTATATCTTCCCTTTTAATAGGACGAACGCACTTAAGTATCCACTTCAAAATCACTTTCCCACATTCTCATCAGCTCTGTGTTGAATTCACAGCAGCTAACTCGAAAACAACATAAAGGCCACAATTTAATGCTGAAAATAACTTGTAATTAGTTTAATGGTGAAAATAACGGCCCAAATAGACGTAAAAAGCGCCATGCTTTATTCGTTTCGTCAAATTCTCGTGCCATCATCGGTGATATGAGAGGCCACATCAGTTACACCCGTTGCAATTAGTTTTTTTCACATTCCATTACCGTTAGCGAAATAAGCCTTGGGTAGGATAGGTCGGTTTGACTCGCGATTGAATCAATATTTACTGAAAGATCGGTCGCATAATAGGCAACCCTTGGCCCATGTTTGTCGACGTCTATTGTGTAAAATATTACCTAAGAAGTCAATTGTTGAACTGGGGAGCTTGCTTGCTTGCTTTTAACACTTTATATTTGATTTTGAAATCAAAGGATTGAAGGAGACAGGTCTGTACGAGCTTGTATGTGTTACGTTGTAAATATTAAAACATTTTTTGGTGTTTCGCGTTTTGGTGAAATATGTGAAACCCTGCCATTGTTTAAGGCGCCTCTATATTATTATCTGCATGCTAAAACTCCAGTCATGGATACACCGGCTGTCGAGAAATACCTCGTAATTTTTAATGAAATTTACTGAAAGTACAGGAAAACTTTACTACTAATTATTGTGTCACGTCTGGCGTATTGTTGACAAAAGTTTTTCCTTCCCAGTGTTTCGGATCAATCAGGTCAACTTACTGTTCAGGAAATCGCCACAAAACCTCTCACGCAAGATCTACTTAACCATGACGTAAGTGCTGGTGACGTCAATACTTTGATGACGTCAACTATATAGTTAATACTATGCTGGTAGCAACAGCTTAATTTGATGACGTGTTTAGGATTGTTACATTCTGGACCAAGGAGGCAGCAAGATCTATGTTTGGAAGGGGAAGGGAGCGAGTCAGGAGGAGAGGAGCGGGTCGATGTCCCGGGCTTTGGTAAGCAAACATTTCATCACTTCCTCTCATAAACTGGGATGGGCTTTCCCAAATGTTCAGTTCTTATCACCGATTTATTCACGCCTTCATTTTTATTTTGAACCCTGAAGTACATGTACTAATATTTTCCCCTTTTTCAGGGTTACATACAAGCCAAGGGTTATTCCCACCACACCCAGGTCGAAACAGTCCCGGATGGAGCTGAATCTGCGATGTTTAAAACTCTCTTCAAAAGCTGGAAGTCGAAATACGACGCAGTGGGCAGAGGTTCAACCTACAACAAAGGAAGAATTGGTAAAAAAATATCCCTTATTAATTTCTTTAAGTAATTTCTGTTTAACTGGGTAATAGAATGCACAGACCATTTGATTCAGAATACCTCGCGATTTGTCCAAGCTGTATACCTTGTTTTGTTACGATGTCTGGCTCGTTTATATTTCGCGCATCTGCAGATGTTGGATATTTCTGTGCTTTCAAAAATCGCGTTACTATTTATAGTTACAAGTTTCGTGGTGTGAAATCGTGGCACGCTCGTTTCTCGGCTTTATTACATCACAGAGTAAACTTAGGGCGTGGTGAGGAGGCGATGACCATATATGGTAGTGCGATCCGACAATGCACGATCATCGACAAACTGGATTGTGTGCAAAACCCGAGTCAAACATTAACTTCGCTCGAGCATGTATGCGACATTAAATTGGCCTATGCAGGGCTTATGAGACTTAAGTTAAGATCCCAGTGACATGTAATGTTTGTGTTTTGCTTTTACCATTTTATTCAATTGGATATGGTTGTTATTTTTTAGCGAGTGTCAAACAAGTGAAGTTTGACGCAACATTAATGCACGCCCAGCCCAATGTTGCTGCCCAGCATAGAATGGTTGACGATGGCTCCGGTGAAGTTGAGGTAAGCCCAACAACATTCCCACAAACTTACAACTTTAACACAAAACTGACGCTTTCAGATTTGGCGGATTGAAAACAACGAGCTAGCCGAGGTTGACAAGAACACATACGGCCAGTTCTACGGGGGAGACTGCTATCTTATTCTCTACACATATTTAAACAACACAAAAAAGAACTACATCATATACTTCTGGCAGGTGGGTTTTAACATAAAGCCGCGTAATACCGACAAAGGCTGTGAATAAAGCATGTGCTAATACAGCGAGCGTCTGAATTATTCAATTTGTTGTCGCTCAGTCAATTGGTAAAACTTATCAATAATTAATGAAGTGAGCAGTGCGTGTTTGCCGCCACCTCAGCTGACCAACTAATGTTTGGTAGGGACGCCACGCAACTCAAGACGAAATCGCAGCTTCGGCGTTCCAGGCAGTCGCACTAGATGACAAATATGACGGGGCTCCGGTTCAGATCCGGGTAGTAATGGGGAAGGAACCGAAACACTTCATGTCCATCTTCAAAGGGAAGCTTCTTATATTTGAGGTATTTGTGCAGCGACACGTCACTGTTGATGATGTCACGCGTGTTTTATGGTTTCTCGTTTGTGTACGTTTCCGGTGGAACATGTTTCCGCTTGTCATGTACTGCGTTCCAGGTAATTTGGAGCAAATCCACTAAATCATAAACATCCGATGAAGCCGTGCGTGTTTGCGTGTGTGTTCGTGCGTGCGCGCGTGTGTGTACATGCAACAGTTTTCTTTTGGAATAATGAAAAGCTTTCGGAACACTATGTGCGGATCTGTTCATAAGTTTAATGGTGAAAATATTTTCCGTTTCAGGGCGGGACTTCTCGCGAAGGCGGCCAATCAGAAGATGCCCCGTTCCGTTTGTTCCAAGTGAGGGGAACCAGTGAGTTTAACACAAAAGCGATTGAAGTCCCTGTAAAGTAAGTCATGAAATCGCGCGTATAGATGTGATGATTGTGACGTGATAAACATTGTGCAGATCTTCGTCTCTCAACTCGAACGATGTGTTCCTGTTCAAAACCCCGAACGCGATGTGGATGTGGTGCGGGAGAGGAAGTAGCGGTGATGAGAGGGAGATGGGAAAGTTGGTGGCTCCTGTCATCTCGAAACGGTATTTCACATTTCCAAGTCTTAATGTTAAAGGTTTTCCGTCAAACCCCAGTCTGACATTCCGGTTTCCTTCAATCAGAATGTAGTTGTCTTTTTTAAATTTACACGAGCAAATCACAGCCGAATATAACTGCAGCCTCAAAAAATATTTTTTGCTCTTCTGATCAATATCGCCACCTAGTGGTCAAATGTTTGCGCATGAATGAAACGAATGTGTAGAATCTTAAGTACAAAGTTTTTATATTTTGTGTTCAGGGATCTTGAAACTATTTCTGAGGGAAACGAGAATATGGAATTCTGGGCGGCTTTGGGAGGGAAAGTACCTTATGCGGATTCCCCTAAACTCCAGGTAGGGCTGAGGAAATTTTAAAGAAAAATTTCGTTTTAATATTTCGAAACTATTTTCCCAGGAGCAAGACGGAAGTGACGAACCACGATTGTTTGAATGTTCCAACGCTTCCGGTAATTTCAAATGTGAGGAAATCAACAATTTCGACCAAGATGACCTCGACGAAGATGACGTCATGTTGCTAGACAGCGGATCGGAGGTAACTTGTGTGACGTAACGATGATGTATAGTTGGATGACGTCACATTGTTTCAGATTTATTTGTGGATTGGAAAAGGCGCGAACGCCCAGGAACGCAAGGAGTCGGTTGTTATTGCTCTCAACTATCTCAAAACCGATCCGACCGGTTCACGAGACCCGCACACACCCATCATCACTGTCAAGCAGGGATTCGAACCACCGACCTTCACCGGTTGGTTTCTTGCCTGGGATCCTTCAAAGTGGAGCGTGAGTGCTTTACGTCAGTTTGGTGTCTGACCCAGTGGTGGGATTTAAACTTTTTGTCAGTCGGTTCTATCACAAAAATCATATTTTTCAGCCGCTTCTGTTACAAAACGTCCATTGACAGTAACCAGTAATGCTAACTGGTTCGCTGATCTCATAAAAAATTTCGTGAGACAGTTATGCAGAACCGGTGCGAACCGGCCAAATCCCACCACTGATCTGGCTCTGTTTTCTTCGGTTTCTTACGATGTTATTTATGCAGAGCAACAAGTCTTACGAGGAGCTGAAGCAAGAGCTGGGCGGGCAAGATGATTTGTTTGATGCCGTCATCGCATCGGCTATTCCTAAACCGGCCGTTGTCAATAGCAACAGCACTGCGCCATCCAGCGGGATTTCGAACAACGAGTTGGGAAGTTTTACAACTTATGCATACGAACAGCTGAAGGGAGACGCCGAGCAGTTGCCTTCTGATGTTGTTGTTTCACGAAAAGAGGTAAATGTGTTTAAAGCCTGGATTTTGCGACAACCTGATGATTCAGTGTTGACCCAACGTTATCTGAGCGGGGCGGAATCGTATTTAACCTGTTTTGATTTCCAGATGCATCTCAGCGACTCGGAATTCGAACTAGTTTTTGGAATGAACAAACTTGACTTTGTCAGTAAACCGGGTTGGAAGCAAACTTCGCTCAAAAAAGCAAAGGGATTGTTTTAAACCTCCTCGCCGGAGCAACTTTGTAAATAAACTCATCCCATCAATTTATCATTCCAGACTTTTTGTGGCAACGTAGATTTTACTGATTTTCTGTTTTCTCCCCAAACAAAATCCAATTACATTGTGACGTAAACAATACCAACTGTGACAGCATCAACTGTGACGTATTTATATGCGGGAAATAGCTTCAAGAATTTTCTTTTCGTGCCCTTGGGCGAGTTTTAATAACCAGCGTAATAATTTTGCACTATACTGTATCATGCTTGTAATTGTTTAATTCTTCGCGAAAACACTTATAACCAAGTTTCCCAACCCATGATGGCTGTTTTTGCACTAGATGTCGCTGTGGGTTTTATAATCACATGCACTTGCTGCTACAAAATAATCGGTTGTACTTTTTAATTTGTTTTGATAATTATATGTTCCCTGTGCAAACCGCATTTCAGGAAACAGTCGGTACCTGACGATAATCCCATGTTTTATGTTTGTTGATGTTGTTTTCAAGACGTATCGTATTTACAGGGTACCTCTTGTCATTCCGAATTTATGTTTTAATTCGTTTCCGCAGTTAATATTAAATAACGTTGAGTGATTTTCATTGAACAGAGGAATTTGTGTTTATAGCTTGTAATCCAACACATACACGCTGCGCAAAACATTTCGGTGTGTCCGGTCGCGGAAATGTTTCGCGTCTCGTTGTTACATTCGGTGGAGTTTAAGTTGCGCCCACTGACAATCATCCGGTAGAGCTACTGACCCAAGAACTCACAAAAGTTTGCGAAATATCGATGGATGGCGTAAATAGCGCGGCTATTTAAATTAACAGTGAGACTGGATTAGGCTTAGGGGCACAACTGGGTTGTTAGGTTAATTTTATTGTTACTATTATAAAACCTCAGACCAACCCTAATAGCCCTAAGTTGGGCCCCTAACCGTCAGCATTTTTACGCAAGTTGCGTTTTAAAATTAGCGAATGCTCTGCGTCACTTCACAGAATTGCGAAAACTTTTATTTTGTAACTTTTTGTGTCCACAGTAACTAGTTCCGCGTGGAAGTTTCGATTCGAATCTTTTCACGAAGTTCGTAAAAGATTCGGTTTCTGCCAAATCGCAACAAATTATTCGGCCGAAAACGAATCTTTTACGCACAAAAAGCGTAGTTTTCCTTTAAAACTGAAATTTGGCAAGTGGGTCAAACCGCACTAAAAGCAACAGCACGCCACAAGTAGTTAAGACGCAGATGAATAGCTGGGGTCAGGCCTGAGGCGCGATGCCAACCAGCAATCACAGCATACTCGTATATAGTGAATGTTTGGTAACCGGCTGATTCGGTACAAATCTTAGGCCTCGCGTACTGTGACCGCGTCAAGTTGTTAACGTTTTGTCCACTCAAAATATATCATTCCGTGCGTTACTAGTGGTTACCGCCAAACGGTACTTGTTAACAAAAACGCCCCCAAGTGGTGACAAAATCAGTTGCAAAACTGGCACGATGTCGCGGTTAGAAGTTTCACGTGGCGGAACAACTTGGGTAGATGGATCACAAACGTATGATACCACAAATATAGTGTTGTTGCCAGGCAATGTTTCATAAACTATTGTTTTTTTTGTTCAACAAGCAAACAATAATATGACTGCGTAATTGTAACAATGCGCTCTTTTTAGGCATGTTTTCCATTTTTTTAGGTATTGACTTTTTCATAATGTTTCCTAAAATGTGCACTATGCATAACTAATTTTTCACGGGGAGATTTGTTTATCTTATACCAACAACATGTGATTCTTCGACTCGAGTTAGTAACCAACGTCACCAATAACAAACACAAGTTTAACGAAATACAGACAAAATATTATTGCGGTAAAGGGCAAGTTAATAGAGCTCTTCTGCCAAATGTAATTTTATTCCGACGTTTCGACGTCCTATACAGGTCGCCTTCATCAGGGTAAATAACACTGAATGCGACTAGTACAGTGCACGATAAACAAAGGAAAAGGGAATGGAACGCAAGTACATCACAACGCAACGAAAACACCGCGCGATTACGAATGATTGGGCCTCTAACCTTTGAGCAGGTGCATGTAGCACGCTGAAAGCATCACGTCTGTTTGTCGCATTCAGTGTTATTTACCCTGATGAAGACGACCTGTATAGGATGCCAAACCGTCGGAATAAAAACACATTTGCCAGAAATGCTCTATAGGGTAACAATAGGTTCTGCACTTGACGATCTTACTAACACGCGTTGATTTTGCTCTTTGCTGAAAGCAACGAATTACAAATAATTGCAATTGTCAGTCAGTTATAAAAGCCGGATTTAAGTTGCAAAAGTCGGGTAACAATTGGCCTAAAAATGTCGGTGATCATTTTAATCTTTAAATACCGTGTTCATGTTCTAGTCAGGACTTGTTCATTTTGTAACAACACACAAAGGTATAATCAAAAACTATAAAACTATTTTGTTAAAGAAATTTCTTCGATTTACAGTCGATTAATGGCAAACTCAGCTGTTTGATACAAATTTTCGAAGTATTCCTTAATTTAATTTGGCCATTCATGCACACTTTGACCTAAGCTATCAGACCATTTTTGCAGTAGCGCGAGGTGACGACAAACGAGCATTGTGACGCAGGGTGACGACATACGCGCCTGACCTTGTGACATCACACTTCACGAGCAGCTGCGAGAAAAAATCTCGGCAAATATAAGTGACCGCGACCGAAGCAAATTCATCACTTGTTTGATTCAAGTTTCGCAACCACAGGTAAGTTGGGATCTTTACAACCATCACTGCTCGAAACCCTTTGCTGTAATCATCGTGTTTCAGTTCAGTGATACATCGTCACCATGGCAACCTTCGATTACGAATCAGTCCGAGATGCTGCTCCTTATCTTCGGATGACCCACGAGAAGATTCTGGAAAACCAGACCAAGAAACCCGACGGTAAGGAGAAAGTTTAATGGAAAGCGTCGTCGTTTCAACAAAATTTGAAAACAAATTATTCAACGCAGGCAAGAAATATGTTTGGTTTCCCGACAAAGAGAATGCGTACGTTGTTGGTGAAATGATCAAGAACGAAGGTGGAAAATGTACGATCAAATCAATAGATGCTGGAAAAGTAAGAACCATTTGACTGGTATAATGTAAATAAAAAACAAATCTATAAAGAAGATTTTGCTTTGCAGGAAATGACAGTGAAGGAAGATGACGTGCAAGAGATGAACCCGCCGAGATATGAAAAGTGTGAAGATATGGCAAACATGACTTTCCTCAACGAAGCGAGCGTTTTAAACAACTTGAGAACTCGCTACGAGTCTTTCATGATTTACGTAAGTTTCAATCCACGAAATGTAAAACAGCAAAATCGAAATATTATTAAACGTGAAATTTGGTTCGCAGACCTACTCTGGTCTCTTCTGTGTCACCGTGAATCCCTACAAGATGTTGCCTGTGTACGCTCCATACGTCATCTCTGCATACAAGGGCAAGCGACGAACTGAAATGCCTCCCCATCTTTATTCGATCGCCGACAACGCTTACGCCAACATGTTGATGAGTAAGTACCACAACAGAAGTTGAACCAAGTCACCTTTAAAATGTGAACTTTCTATATTTTTTTTAGATCGGGAGAATCAGTCCATGTTGATCACGTGAGTTCAAACCATGTCATGTTGTCGGTTGCTTTGTTTGTTTTAAACCAACATTTGTGAATTTTATCGCTTTTGTGTTCAGTGGCGAATCTGGAGCTGGAAAAACCGTTAACACGAAGAAAGTCATCCAATACTTTGCTTTGGTTGCTGCCTTCGGTGGAAAACAAGACGAATCCAAGGTGTGTTTCACAAAATCACAAAACATTAATATGATCTGTATTGCAAAGAAATGTTTGTACACAGGGAACTCTCGAAGATCAAATTGTCCAGTGTAACCCGGCTATGGAAGCTTTCGGCAACGCAAAGACAGTCCGTAACGACAACTCTTCACGTTTCGTAAGTCGCATCGAGATATTAACTGGTTGTTCCCGTGTTTGACACAAACGTTATTTGAACAGGGCAAGTTTATCCGAATTCACTTTGGTAGCACCGGAATGTTGGCATCAGGAGACATTGAACATTGTGAGTTACCACTAAGTAGTCGAACAGCAACAAACAATTACACCGACTTTGTTGTTTAGATTTGCTGGAGAAATCTCGTGTCATCTACCAACTGGGAGGTGAACGTAATTACCACATCTTCTACCAAATCATCTCAGGAGGAAAACCGGAACTAATTGGTAAATTTCATGGAAACATTCACTTGTCGCTATCTAGTCAATAGCTTATGATAAACTTTGGTTGCAGATCAACTTTTGGTTTCCAAAGATCCTTACGAGTACAAAACCATCAGTCAAGGTGTTGTGACCGTCGACAATCTGGATGACAGTGAGGAGCTGTTGTTGACTGACGTAAGAAACATTTTGTGATTGCGACAGAATACCGAATTTTACTGATGTCTGATTTCAGGAAGCTTTCCGCATCCTCGGATTCAGTCAGGAGGAAATCAGCGGCATCTACCGACTGATGGCCGGCATCCTTCACCAACAAAACATGAAGTTTAAGAACAAGCAACGAGAGGAGCAAGCTGAACCTGACGGCACTGAAGGTTTGTAAACTAAACAACATCAACGGATCCACATTGAAACTCGTATCATAAACTCTTGTGCTTTGCAGAGGCCGACAAAGTGGCTTACCTCTATGGTCTCAACTCTGCCGATTTCATCAAGTACTTGTGTCATCCACGTGTCAAGGTTGGAAATGAGTTCGTCACCAAGGGGCAATCTTGCAGTCAGGTAACCTTGTGTTTACAGACTTCTGGTTTGTTGCGGTTTGTTTCGTGAAAGTCTGACGTTTGAATACACAACATAGGTTTCATATGGTATGGGAGCTCTCAGCAAAGCCCTGTTCGGTCGCCATTTTGACTGGTTGGTGAAACTTATCAATCAAACTCTGAGCACCAAGCTGCCAAGAAGCTTCTTCATCGGTGTGCTTGATATAGCTGGGTTCGAAATCTTCGATGTAAGTAAACTTGCTGTTGTCAACATTCTCGCAAACAACTTTTTACTGACCACATTTGTGTTGGCAGTGCAACAGCTTCGAACAACTCTGCATCAACTTCACCAACGAGAAACTTCAGCAGTTCTTCAACCACCACATGTTCGTCCTTGAGCAGGAAGAATACAAGAAGGAAGGAATCCAATGGACTTTCATCGATTTCGGAATGGACTTGGCAGCTTGCATTGAACTTATTGAGAAGGTATAGCAACCGCATTTAAACAAATGTTGCAAGTGGATTCAAAATAATTCGTGTGTTTTAACGCAGCCCCTTGGTATCATGTCGATTCTCGAGGAAGAATGCATGTTCCCAAAAGCTTCTGATAACAGCTTCAAGGAGAAACTTTACCAAAACCATCTCGGAAAGAGCAAAGCTTTCGGAAAACCAACAAAGAAGTCAAAATACGAAGCCCACTTCGAACTCTACCATTACGCTGGAACTGTAAGCAATGCTTATGGCTCCGTTGTATTTTGGTTCTTAGTTGTGTTTTTATTGTAACAGGTTGGTTACAACATCTGTGGATGGTTGGAGAAGAACAAAGATCCAGTCAACAACAGCGTCGTTGAACTTTACAAGAAAGCATCGATGAAACTGATGCAAACCATCTGGGATGGATGGGTGAGCCCAGACGAAGGTAATGATTGAATGTAAATGTCGAGTTATGATAAAGTCTAACGTAATTACGTGGTAGCTGCGAGCGGTGGCGGAAAAGGAGGAAAGCGTAAGAAAGGAGGATCTTTCAACACTGTCTCATCTCTTCACAGACAATCCCTCAATAACCTCATGACCAACTTGAGGTAAGAATTAAGTTGTTAACTTGCAGCAGCAGAAATGTTTCATCCAATTTGTAATTCCAGATCGACGTCTCCTCACTTTGTCCGCTGTCTGATTCCCAACGAACAGAAACAACCAGGAATGATGGAGTCTCATCTCGTTCTTCATCAGCTTCGTTGTAATGGTGTATTGGAAGGTATCCGTATCTGCAGGAAGGGATTCCCCAACAGAATTCCGTATGGTGACTTCAAACAACGGTTCGTTTCGTTCCCAGTTTGTCTCCACAACCCAACATACACTTTATAACGATGATGTCTGTTTAGTTACCGCATCTTGAACCCAAATGCCGCACCTGAAGGTCAGTTCATGGACAGCAAGAAATCATCTGAGAAACTTCTTGGAAGCATCGACATCGACCATGAAAGCTACAAACTCGGTCACACCAAGGTAAAAACAAATCGCACGTTTCGATTCCACTTGTGCAACACAACATAAAAACATTCGAATGTTTGTTAGGTGTTCTTCCGTGCTGGTATGATCGGTAAACTCGAGGAAATGCGCGACAACAAACTTTCATCAATCTTCAAACTTGTCCAAGCTCGTATGAGAGGAATGATCATGAGACGCGAATATCAGAAAATGATTGAGCGAAGGTAAGATACCAACTGGCTACGTAGCTGAGTCAAAATTGCATTGGATAACACGTACACTTTCATGTTTAGACAAGCCTGCCGCGTCATTCAGTCGAACTTGAGAGCTTACTTCGGAATGGCAACATGGGAGTGGATGAAGCTTATGTTCAAGATCAAGCCACTCTTGAAGACTGCTGAAGCCGCAAAGGAATTGGAAGTTCTTGAGAAGGATTACGAGGAATGCAAAGTTAACTTGGAGAAGGAAGTGAAAAGACGAAAGGAGTTGGAGGAGATGCAAGTTTCGTTTATTCAAGAGAAAAACGATCTTCTCATGCAACTTCAAGCTGTAAGTTTGACTAATTCATGCTAGAACTTGATAAAACATGAAATAAACTTGATGTTAATCTGCAGCAACAAGATCAAATTGATGATGGCGAGGACAGATGTGATCAACTGATTAAGACCAAGGTTGAGTTGGATGGAAAGATCAAGGAACTTACTGAGCGCTTGGAGGATGAAGAAGAACTCAACAATGAGCTTGTGTCGAAGAAACGCAAGTTGGAAGATGAATGCTCCGAGTTGAAGAAAGACATCGATGATCTTGAGATAACATTGGCTAAAGTTGAGAAAGAGAAACATGCAACTGAAAACAAGGTAAACATTTGTAAATTTGATGTTAATAAGGTGGAAATTGTTGGTTACACAAATTTTGTCGTTTCTTCAGCTGAAAAATCTCCAAGAGGAGTTGGCAACACAAGATGAACAAATCGCCAAACTGCAAAAAGAAAAGAAGGCTTTGCAAGAAGCTCATCAACAAACTCTTGACGATCTTCAATCGGAAGAAGATAAAGTTAACAGTTTGACAAAACAAAAATCTAAACTCGAACAACAAGTCGATGATGTAAGTATAAAGATGCAAGTTCTTGTGTTTGTGCAACGAACTCACAATTTCCTTTCGTAGTTGGAGGCTTCTCTTGAACAAGAGAAGAAACTTCGAATGGAACTTGAAAGAACCAAGAGAAAGTTAGAAGGAGATCTTCGTCTCACTCAAGAAACGGTTATGGATCTTGAGAACGACAAGCAACGACTTGAAGAGAAATTGAAGAAGCAGGAATTCGAATACAGCCAGCTCGCTACGAAGTTGGAAGATGAACAAGCGTTGGTTGCTCAACTTCAGAAGAAGATCAAGGAGCTTCAGGCAAGAATTGAAGAGCTTGAGGAGGAACTAGAAGCGGAGCGAGCTGCGCGAGCTAAAGTTGAAAAGCAAAGAGCTGATCTGTCACGTGAGTTGGAAGAGCTTAGTGAGCGACTTGAAGAGGCTGGCGGTGCAACTGCTGCACAGGTGAGATGGATGTGCCAAGTGTTCGAGCAGCAAGTATTTCAACTTTTCATTGTTTCAGATCGAACTAAACAAGCGTCGCGAAGCTGAATTCGCTAAACTCCGTCGCGAGTTGGAAGAATCCAATTTATCTCACGAAGCTACTGTTTCAACTTTGCGTAAGAAGCATGCTGATACTTCAGCCGAAATGAGCGAACAGGTAAAAATGTTTTGTACGAAGTCGTAATGTTCACTTCTAACGATTGTTTGTTGCAAAGATCGACAACCTGCAACGAGTTAAACAAAAATTGGAAAAGGAGAAGAGTGAGATGAAGATGGAGATCGATGATCTCGCATCTAATGTTGAGAGCGTCACCAAATCCAAGCTTAACTACGAGAAGATGTCTCGAAACTTGGAGGAACAACTGAATGAGGCAAAGATGAAGAATGATAACTTTACCAAGGAGGTCAACGAACTAAACGCCGCAAAGGCAAGACTTTCATCCGAGAACGGTAAGTTTTAAACAAAGATGTTTTGGTGTGAACATTTTAACTACTCTCATCTTTTCTCAGGTGAATTTGGTCGACAACTGGAGGAGCGTGAACACTTGATGGCGCAACTGACGCGCAGCAAGAACAGCTCAACCCAACAAATTGATGAACTGAAGCGAGTGGTTGAAGAGGAAACCAAGGCCAAGGCAGCACTCGCCCATGCAGTGCAGGTGGATTTGCTTGCCCTTATTCATCCATTTTTAAAAACAAATCAAACCAGCATCGTTGTACAAATTTGTTGTTGTTAGGCCGCTCGTCATGACAACGACTTGTTGAGGGAACAATACGAAGAAGAACAAGAAGCAAAGGCCGAACTTCAACGAGCCCTGTCGAAGGCAAACGCTGAAGTTGCTCAGTGGAGGAACAAATACGAGACAGATGCGATCCAGAGGACTGAGGAATTGGAAGACGCAAAGTAGGAATCTTTTTCCGTTAAATCCGTCACCTTAGCTTAAAATTTTAATGATGCGCAGGAAAAAGTTGGCGGTTCGACTTCAGGATGCTGAGGAACAAGTAGAAGCAATGCAGGCCAAAGCATCGAGTCTTGAAAAGACAAAGAACCGTCTTCAAGGAGAAATCGAAGATCTTACAATCGACTTGGAGAGATCCAACTCGGCCGCAGCTTCTCTTGACAAAAAACAGCGAAACTTCGATAAGGTTTGAAATTATATCTTTCTGTGCCAAACTGCAGCTCATAACATAAAAATCTTTCCCAGGTTCTTGCTGAGCATAAACAAAAGCAGGAAGAAGTCCAAGTTGAGTTGGAACAATCCCAGAAAGAATCTCGCAGTCTTTCAACTGAACTCTTCAAGATGAAGAACGCTTACGAAGAATCTCTTGACGCACTTGAAACAGTGAAGCGAGAAAACAAAAACTTACAAGGTTCGTTTTGGGTTTAATACCAACCTTTGGGTTTCAATACCAACCGACAATTGTCCTAATCAATTTTCTACATTGCAGAGGAGATTGCTGATCTCACTGATCAATTGGGAGAGGGAGGAAAGAGCATTCATGAACTGGAAAAGGCCAAGAGAACTTTGGAGCATGAAAGAAATGAAATGCAAGCTGCTCTCGAGGAGGCTGAAGGAGCGATTGAAGGAGAAGAGTCGAAGGTTCTCAGATTGCAAGTCGAGCTTGCTCAAGTGAAGCAAGAGTTTGAGAGACGAGTTTCAGAGAAGGAAGAAGAAATCGACAACCAGAGGTAAATCTCATCATTGAATATGTTATTGGTCATTTGGTAAAATTCTGTTCTAATCATTAGACGCAACCAACAACGTGCAATCGAATCCATGCAAACCACGTTGGACTCGGAAAGCAAATCTCGCCAGGAAGCTGTTCGTATTAAGAAGAAAATGGAGGGTGATCTCAATGACCTTGAGATTCAGCTTGGTCATGCAACTAGACAAGCATCTGAAGCCCAGAAACAAGCAAAATCCGTACAAGCCCATATTAAGGTAAGTAATGAGAAAAACATCTACTACATGTCAAAAGCGCAGAAAGTAATCAAGTTTGTTCTCAGGATCTTGAAATGCAAGTTGACGAAGCTCAAAGACACTCGGAAGATTTGCAGGAACAGACAGCGGTGATCGAGCGTCGTGGTAATCTTCTCACAGCTGAGATTGAAGAGCTTCGATCCGCTCTTGATCAAGCTGAACGCGGTAGAAAACTGGCTGAAACCGAATTGCTTGAAAGCAGGTTTGTAAGAATCAAACAGTGGATATCCGAGTGTGCTGGTTTTGCTTACTGATCGAACTTGTTTTGTTCAGCGAACGATCAAATCTTCTTCACACACAAAACACGGCTCTCATCAACCAGAAGCGAAAACTCGAAGGCGAACTGCAAACCATGCAATCTGAAGTTGAGGAATCTGTTCAAGAACAGCGCAACGCTGAAGATAAGGCCAAGAAGGCGATCGTTGATGTAAGTTGGATTCATCGATTAAGTATGTTTGTTCCGTTTGTTTCAAATTTCCTCGATCATGTTTCAGGCTGCAACAATGGCAGAGGAATTGAAGAAAGAGCAAGACTTGTCTTCTCACTTGGAGAGAATGAAGAAGAACATGGAACAAACTGTGAAGGACCTGCAACAACGATTGGATGAAGCTGAGAACATCGCTCTGAAGGGAGGAAAGAAACAAGTGCAGAAACTTGAGACAAGAGTAAGTGCTTGTGCTTGTTGATTCACAGTAAACGTTGTCGGGCGCTCATTGTTATTTTACTTCCAGATTCGCGAACTTGAGAACGAGCTTGACTCTGAACAACGACGCAACGGTGATTCGGTGAAATCGCAACGTAAACTTGAACGCAAGTTGAAGGAGATTACTTACCAAGGTGAAGAAGATAAGAAGAATCTCACCAGAATCCAGGATCTTGTTGACAAACTTCAAATCAAGGTCAAGACATACAAGAGACAAGCTGAGGAGGCTGTAAGTAAAAGTAGTTTAACCGACACACACCCTTTCATTTTAACACAATGCGTTTGATTGACAGGAGGAGCAAGCAAACACAAATTTGAGCAAGTACAGAAAACTTCAACATGAACTTGACGATGCTGAGGAGAGAGCTGAGATGGCAGAGTCTGCTCTCAACAAGATGAGATCTAAAGCAAGAGATCACAAGGTAATTTGTCGTTTTTCATCCTATATGGATAAAAACCTTTACAAGTTAAGGTATGTATGAGTTATGAGACAAAGCAAACTAACACTTTTGCATTTGTTTTTAGGAATAAACTGTTGCTCACCCGTCATGGATAAGGAAATTGTTGTGTTTATTTATTTATTTGTTTGCTTGTTTACTTTAGTGTGGAACGCAATAAAAATCTGCTTTTGTTCAGCAGTAAAAAACACTTGGATTTCTATGTGTCAGTTGCAAGTTTGCTAGCATTTTAGTTTTATTCATGAAATGACTGGTATCAGAAGGCCAAAATGAATCAGTAAAAGCGACTGTGTCTGACAGTCATCGCCATTTTACGTGACAAAACGTATTTATAATGTACACATACTTACACCTCACAGTCAATTTACGCATATTTGTAGGTTATTACACATTGGAATACATGCGCCCTATTAAACTGCTGATCATATCTGAAAAACTCGCCACAAAAATGCCTAAAACAAAATTTATCGACATTTTTCCACTCTCTCCCCATTGCCCGCAATGCATTTTTGGGGCTTCCTTTTCAGCCGCCATTACGCTTCAATTTGCTTCAAAAACCACCCAACCGTTCAACGGAGTAGCGCAATCCAGGGTTTATAGAGATCAGTGGATGACACGCTGGTTGTCAATAGTTTTCAGTATGTCAGTTAGGTGTCACGTGTCATAGCAAACTGACAATGGTCGGGTATATTGGAAAGTCAAAATCCTCAATTTATTCCCGCCGCTGTTTAATCTGGCAGAGATATATCTAAACCTATTATCAACAACAACAGAGGTCACTAAAAAACACCAGTGCACTTCACACAAAAGCTGCACCAGTCGTTCACATTTAAGTAATCACAGTAAAACTAGAGCAGCCGCAGCCATCTATGGAACGCAGTTGTCAAATGAATTAAGTTGCAGCAAGTTAGGTAACTTGGATGGATTGAGATAAGAAACATAATAACACAATTGTAAACAATCACCAAGCCAGGAGTAGCTTTGCAATATTACAAGTCATAAAGCATACATTTTTGCGAAACTCGGTGTTTGCATTTTTTGTATTTGATTGTTGTATAGTTGGTCTGCCATTGTTGCAGCATATAGTTGGACTGCAACAAATTACCAGTTATTAATATCAGTGTTAATTACCAGATTTTTGCTGTTTTGCAGAAATATGCTATGTTGTTATGTCATGCCAGAGTTCTCTTTGAAGTCAAGTTTAGAAGAATGTCTCCTAAAACTTCAAATGAGTAATATAGCCAAATCATAATTGCTAAACTGCAAACAATTCCTAAGGTTGTAATTTTTTCTTTAAAATTATGCGCTGTATTGTTCCACTATACTGTATATTTTCCACTATATTTTTTTCAGCAAGTTGAGTTTGATAAAAACGTTATATTAGCCGCAGAAAACAAAAAATATAATCCAAATCCTAATTTTATCATGTTTTCATTGTTACGCATGAATAAATATGCGCGTGTAAGCATGACGAAGTGACATCACAGCTAAACAGCTTTGATTGACAGCTCGGGTTTAGTTTTTGGATTTCAGTTTAGTTGCGTTGAAATGTTGACGAGTTAATTGCTTAAAAAACAGAAATTTAATATTACTTCGCAATTCAATTGTTGTTTGCCGTTTTTCAGTGATTTTTCGGCAGAAAGGGACAATAATGTGCGAAAAATGTTAAAAATCAGGAAAAAACCTAGGTTATCTACAGAAGAAACGGTCGGTAATGGTGCTGTAAATGGGACAAACTATGGAAGTATTTCATAAACAAATGATATAAGTAAGTTTAATGTTATTTAAGTGTGATTTATTGATGTTTTTTCTATGCATAAATCACATGTGTGAAAATGTTTACTTTGATTTTTATTGGTTCAAAAACAGTTTTTTGAAGGTTGAAAAACAAATTTTTAACTAGTTTTAATGTTTTACAACAGTTTCTAAATGTTCATCATTTTAGTTGTGTAATGCAGATCGTTTATTTTTAAACAAAAAAAATTTAAACAAACTTTATTTGTAGATACTGAAGATTTTAGTTACGTAAAGTTCAGTGGAAAAGGTGGAAGGACTTGTCTGACATGCAAAGACACCGGACGGATTGCTAAATGTAAAACATAATATTCCTGCTGGTGTGCAGTTACCACATGTAGACTGCAGTCTCAGAGTTTTTATAACTGCGCTTTTTATATCTGTGCCAGTACTCAAATTTATTTGAAAAACAGCACTTTTGGGGTTGGTAATATGTAACAACATGCCATACAATGCACTGTAACGAAACTTTTGTGTCACCAAATATAGTTAAGTTATTGAACCGTTCGGAATTTTGCCCAAGCAGATGGTAACCATAATATGAATGTCTTAGCTACTTGGAATATCCTGGTGTGATTGTCAGCTTAAACAAGTAAACCATAACTTTATGGACTTCCTATAGAATAACTTACCATCTGATAGAACAGTTTGCTGGTATAACTGTGAGCATTCAAGTGATGGTAAAAGTGTGGCCGTGTAAACTTTTGTCTGCACATAGAATCAAAACCTTAGTTGTGTAACTCTAATTCAAAAAATTAAATCGCATTTCCAGGCTATTGTTTTTTGTTATCAGTGTGTTTATCAGCACAGGTTATATATATAACTACAGTGGACATTGTACTATGGTAGATAACAAGCTACGAGTCTTTAACGCATACCTACTGTGGTTTGACACCATAACAAACCACATCTATAGTAAATATATTTATGACATGTTTTTATTGCAGAACAAGAAGATGAATTGGTTGCACTGATTCCTTACAATGACCGAAGACTTAAACCAGGGGTGCACAACCTGCGGCCGTGAACATAATTAATATAATGTAGGTACTGGTGGCCGTTACAGAAATAAAACTCTTTTGCTAGATATTTTGATTTTTAATCTGCTCTAAACATTTTTTGTGGTACTAAAAAGAGTACTATTACCGACCTAGTAGCCATATACGTTAGTAGTGATGGGACGATACCAGGTTTTGAAGCGAGTACCGATACCGAGTACGAGTACCACATGTATATACCTTCGATACCGAGTACGATTACCGAGTACTTAGTTGTATATCACTGGCTAATTTATCTGCCATGGTCGGGGTACAGGCGTGCGCACACACACATGCCGAAAAATGTAATCTCCTCGTGATAGCGAAAAAGATATACGTAAACTGGCGAAGCTTTTTTCCAATTTTGTGCTGTCCGAAGCAAATATTGGCATAAAGTTGCCCGTATTCTTATGGTGTAAATCGGCCTTTGGTACTCGCATGTTGGTATCGAAAACTGAGGCAAAATATTTCGATACCGAGTACGAGTATCGATACCACTGAAATGGTTCGATACCAAGTACCGGGTACCCGTCCCATCACTATACGTCAGACTTTTTGTTCGCCTATTGTGTGCAAAGAATGCGAACAAAAACATGTATCACAAGCATCACAATATAGATTATGACACCATAAACACTTAAGACTGATTCTTATACTGTGCAGCTCAATATGTGCACGCTAGAGACTGATTCTTATACTGTGCAGCTCAATCTGTGCAAGCTAGAAATGAATCTGAGCTTTTTAGGTGCCATTAAATGGTATATTTAATAAACTCAGTAAATTTAAAACAAAAATAAGCAGGCAAATGGCGGCCGTTGGTAAAATGAAAATCTGCGATGCGGCCGTCATAGCAAAAAGGTTGTGTATCCCTGACTTAAACCATCCAGAATGTACGTAGAGAAGAATAACATTTGTTGAGTTATGGGATGTTTAACAGATGAAGTATTTTTTCAATATGTCACATGTTATTTGCAGGAAGTTTTACGTGCTTCTGGCAGTCGTTATTTGCTTGTTACTTTGTGGGTTGGTTTTGTTTTTTCTTCTTCAAAGAACGGTCACAATCACTGAAGGTCAAATAGTAAATTACAATGTCCCTCTTCACAAAAAGGACTCCAGTGGTGTCATCGTGCTCACAGTAAGACTACTGTTGTGATGTCATAAAAGGTTTTTGTCTACCTATTGTTTTAACAGAACCTGTTCATTGTTTCCAACACCAAGTTTTTTAAAGTTCAAATTTCTCACGTAGATGTGGAGGCATTTTTTGATCAGGTGACAAATTTTTAACTTATTATGGGTCCCCTTCCCTAAAGGGGACACATATTGATTTTACCCGAATTTGTTTTGTTTTTGTTTTCTTTTGTTTTTTTAATTTTTTTTCTTCCCAAAGTTTGTCCGACTCGTTTTTCCATGAAATGTTTGATGGATTTGGATGAAATTTACACATTTTTCTTGAGGTGATTTTATTATTTTTTGCATATCTCACATTCATTGTAACATATGTATTAGTTGTAACCATTTCCACCATCCATGTTTCAACCACACAAAATATATTTTACAAACACATGGATAATGCTATGTAATAAATAGTCAAAAACTTTGTTCATCGGCAAACATATGCTTAGTGCAATATTATGAATATTTATAAAACTTTGTTCGCTGATAAAACCTTGCCCACTTGGTGGTGCAAGTGATTAGATTTGTGAAACTTTTGTGAATTGTGTTCACTGTCATAAACTTATTTACTGTTGTCATTTGATAGCTACCACCCTGCATTGTAATACTTATGTACATTTACCTTGTTGCATTTGATTGTGTTTACAACAAGATTTACCATACTTATAACTTTTATTATAGACTGTGAATTTACTGACACAAATAAGTGACATTGTGTTGATTTATTTCAGGGCAAACTCCAGGAGTGTTTCAGGCAGTTTTATCTGATGAAACATTCTGGAAGGAAACTCACGTTTCAATCAACTCTCGGACATTGTGTCTTGAAAAGCAAGTTTGAAAATGTAAGTTACTAGGTTGTAAAATTTAAACTTCAATTGCTTTGTTCATCATGGATTATAGCAGTAGTTCCCAACAGGGAAGGAATTTACTTTGATGTTTGCATGTGGTTTGTAAATAGACACTTCAGCTCTGGGAATATAACCTGTGAAGTTAATAAAAGACCCAAATTTAAATGATCTAAACGCCGGAACTTTATAAACGAGTAAAACGTTTTTGTCATTTCTTCCCAAACATTTTGCGAAAAGTCATTTTGCACAAACCTTTTACTCAGTCGCCAGTACATTACTACTTATTCTGTTGGTTAGTGAGTTTGCTGTTCGTCTATGACAGGGGTCACCAAACTACGGACCGCGAGGTCATTTCATCCGGCCCGCGAGGTCATTTCATCCGGCCCGCGACGACATTTTATGGTTTCCAAATCATATTGATGACTTTGTGACATTCAAAAATTGATCTACTTCACACGAAAGTTTTCCTGTCGCGATATGTAGAATAATATTACCTAGTTTCGTGGAATTACAACTCCCAGGATTGATCCAAAGCCAGCAGTTTGTTACGTCACAGACAAGACTACATGTGTCAGTTGTGCGCAAACAATTGCCTTTTTTGTTACTTGTGACGTAATATACAAGCATTGCTCGTAAGAGACGACCTTTGTAGTTTATAGGTCGCATCACCAGATTTTAAATGGGTTTGTAGAAAGACCATATCTTGGCGCACCTAGAAAAATCGCCTTGCGGATTAAGTTTGGAAAGGCGGCGCCAGGGCATGTAATCTATGCGGCCCGCGCGAATTACTTTTAAACTTATCCGGCCCGCAGTGAAAAAAGTTTGGTGACCCCTGGTCTATGAGAACATATAAGACGCGTCTAAAAACTAAAACGATCCACTTGTCAAGTTCTGCCTACTCCACATGATCCAGTTATTGTGCCTCAACTGAGGTCACTTTGAACGAATACTTAATACTGTTTTGAAACAGTTAAAACTCTTAAAAAGTATCTAAAAGTGGCAACAAGCAATAAACCTTCAATTCTGTTATATTGTCCTAATAAACTTCACACACCCATGTTGTTTATATTTGCAGGTTGAAGAAAAAATTGACACGGCCGGACGCGTTTTCCGGGACCGACAATATCAGATAGATGCAGCCATTGTTAGAACAATGAAAATGAGAAACTCTTTGTCGCATCAACTTCTAGCGTCCGAAGTTTACGACCAACTCAAGTTCCCGATTAAGGTACAAGTTTAGCTTCATATATTTCGGGGTTCTTTACATTGTGCCTGAAAACTATGTTCACGGCATTTTACTCAAACATTTTTGTAAGATTTACCTTACCGTGTTGAAATGCTTGAGAGACCGACCCAATTCGGTGTGTGTGCGTGGGACTTCATATGATTTTTGGGATGTTCGTTTCTCTAACACGCATTGTGTCTGAAAACGAACACGTTTTGTGTTTCTGCCCTGGGTTTAATCCCTGTTTTTGTAATGTTCCGTATTGATATGCTTGAGAGGCCGACTTGATTCGGTGCAGCCCCTTCATGACGGACGTTTTCTTCTGTGTGTTAATGTTTTGTTTCAACTCTATAATGTTGCATGTAACAGAATGGAGTCAAAAAATCACAAGTAAACTGCAGACAATGCACACTGTTTTGACCTATAATGTCTCGTCAGTGCAGTGCTGGTGACGAGAGATCGGCCGTATTGGCTAGTCCAGTGGTTCTCAACCTTTTTCCTTTCGTGGCCCACTTTCATTGCACGAAAATTCTGTGGCCCAGTAAATTTTCATAAATGAAATAAAACAACTACAAAATAGGTTCAGCACAAAAAAACTGCAGAACATATTTCAAACAGATAATAAGTCCAAAATAACTTAATTTAAAAAAATCATAAAACAGCACTTTCCCTTCTTTAATCAAGCATGTTCAGTTATGACCGAGTAATTGGACAATTGATATGCCGCTATTATCTGGCTTTATTGTAATCTCAAAGTAGTTTATTACATCATAAACATGTAGGGTTGCAGAAACTCAAAGTAACTTTATACCGTAAATTGATTAATTTAAATTCATTTACGTTCCTTTTCAATTCCTACCCAAGCCATTATTCTTGGAAAATTGAGTGTAGTGACACAAAAAATGCTTCCATGGCCCACTGGTTGAGAACTGCTGGGCTAGTGTAACCATCCAACGGCACTCAGTTATTGGGAGTAACAGGGTAAAAAGCCATGTCTCACCTATTTTGTGCCACAACTGGGCATACACCACAGAGTTTACTGGTTCAACTTAATGTTTCAATTTTCTAATATTTCCAAATATTTTTTCACAGCCGACCGACATCAAGAAACGGATTGAAAGTTCGATCGAACGCGATTACATGCAAAGAGACAAAGACAACACGAACCAGTACCGTTATGTCGCATAAACACCCATTGTAGTTGGTATGACGACGAGCTGTGACAATATGACGTTGTAGGGATTGTACAAATAGGGAACCTTAGTTTCTTGACAATTTTGGCCACAAACAAAACTTTACGTAAATATTTTCGCTTTCGCTCGAATTTCTTTTGTTCCACGCTTCTTGTTCTTTTGATTGTGACGCCACAATTACGTTTAATTTAAACGAATTTTCTCGTGATGTGTTTGTGTTCGCTATAGCGAAAAACGCCATCCTACGTCATTATATTTGTTTAAATTAGCGATGCACCGAAGTTTCGGACGAATATGTCGTTTTTGTTGATGTTTCTGCCCAAACTTTTTATATATTCGGCCTATACCAAACTTTTGGAACTTAAAAATCAATGCCCGAGAGACCAATTCAAAAATTGATAACTAAACAAACTGTTTTTTTCACTAGAACAACTTTTTGTGCTTGCGCGCCACACTAACAATCTACGTTTGTTCGCTATACACTTTACAAGGCTTAAAACACGAAAAGTTGCCACCGAAATTATCTTTCTGCTTCTTATTCTGGGTGTGGCTGCTTCTGGCAGCATATAAGATGAAATAGACGTTCCATTGTTGTCACACAATCACGTTTGTCACAAAGCTCTGCACTTTATTGTTGTTTAGTTTGTTTGAAACGGGATAATCAAATCCGTCCGTGTAACAAAAAGAAATGTCTGCACATTTGCGTTTTCAGTCCTATATATCGTAGCTTAAACCCAGTTTGAAATACCGTCTCATTAAAGCACTATATGTGCGATAATTTTCTGGGGGTACATTTAGCCCCCCTAGGTACGTCATTGTGTATTTAGTGTGTCGTCGGTCCGAAATAAGGTTATGGAATCATTTTGCGTCAAAACGTTTAAAACCTGTTGCAGTAAAGTGTTTGGAATACTGTAACCCTAACAACCACCGTAGCTTGAAACCAAACCCTAACAACCGCCGTAGCTTGAAACCAAACCCTAACTCCAACTCTAACCCTAATAGCCACCGTAGTTTAATGCCAAACCCTAACTCCCAACTCTAACCCTAACAACCACCGTAGCTTGATACCAAACCCTAACCCTAACAACCACCGTAGCTTGAAACCAAACCCCAACTCCAACTCTAACCCTAATAGCCACCATAGCTTGAAACTAGAGATGTACCGAATATTCGGTTTGCCGAATTTATTCGGCCGAATCGGTCATTTTGCAAAGATTCGGTTTCGGCCGAATAATTTGTTGCGATTCGGCCGAAACCGAATCTTTTACGAGCACCCATTCAAAGCGTTAAACGTGTCCTTTCTTCTCAGTACCAACGAAAATCGCGTCAATCATTATATTTTTTGACATATTGACGCTTTTCCCACTGCAGACAAAAAATCAGTTTTCCATTGTTGGGTTGGCAATCGTGCTTGGGACAATGTTAAACCCCACAGAACTAAAATACGGACGAAACACAACCATTCTGCACTAATTGTCTGGTAGATAAACTTCTGCTTTCATGTCAAACGCGTAGGATACGACTTAGCGTGACGTCATAAATGATTCGGTTGATTCGGCCGAATTTATTCGGCAAAACCGCCGAATATTCGGTTTCGGCCGAATCGAAATTTCGCCGATTCGGTACATCACTACTTGAAACCAAACCCTAACTCCAACTCTAACCCTAACAACCTCCATAGCTTGAAATCAAACCCTAATTCCAACTCTAACCCTAACAAACCCTAATTCCAACTCTAACTCTAACTCTAATAGCCACCATAGCTTGAAACCAAACCCTAACTCCAACTCTAACTCTAACAACCACCGTAGCTTTTTTTCAAACCCTAACTCCAACTCTAACCCTAACAACCTCCATAGCTTGAAACCAAATCCTAACCCTAACAACCGCCGTAGCTTGAAACCAAACCCTAACTCCAACTCTAACCCTAATAGCCACCATAGCTTGAAACCAAACCCTAACAACCGCCGTAGCTTGAAACCAAACCCTAACTCCAACTCTAACCCTAATAGCCACCGTAGTTTAATGCCAAACCCTAACAACCACCGTAGCTTGATACCAAACCCTAACCCTAACAACCACCGTAGCTTGAAACCAAACCCCAACTCTAACCCTAATAGCCACCATAGCTTGAAACCAAACCCTAACTCCAACTCTAACCCTAACAACCTCCATAGCTTGAAACCAAACCCTAATTCCAACTCTAACTCTAATAGCCACCATAGCTTGAAACCAAACCCTAACTCCAACTCTAACTCTAACAACCACCGTAGCTTTTTTTCAAACCCTAACTCCAACTTTAACCCTAACAACCACCGTAGCTTGAAACCAAACCCTAACTCCAACTTTAACCCTAACAACCACCGTAGCTTGAAACCAAACCCTAACTCCAACTCTAACCCTAACAACCTCCGTAGCTTGAAACCAAACCCTAACTCCAACTCTAACCCTAATTGCCACCATAGCTTGAAACCAAACCCTAATTCCAACTCTAACTCTAACAACCGCCGTAGCTTGAAACCAAACCCTAACAACCACCGTAGCTTTATTTCAAACCCTAACAACCACCGTAGCTTGAAACCAAACCCTAACTCCAACTTTAACCCTAACAACCACCATAGCTTGAAACCAAACCCTAACTCCAACTCTAACCCTAACAACCTCCATAGCTTTAAACCAAACCCCAACTCTAACCCTAACAACCACCGTAGATTTATTTCAAACCCTAACTCGAACTATAACCCTAATAACCACCGTAGCTTTATTTCAAACCCTAACTCCAACTTTAACCCTAACAACCACCGTAGCTTGAAACCAAACCCTAACTCCAACTGTAACCCTAACAACCTCCATAGCTTTAAACCAAACCCCAACTCTAACCCTAACAACCACCGTAGATTTATTTCAAACCCTAACTCCAACTCTAACCCTAACAGCCACCGTAGCTTGAAATCAAACCCTAACCCTAACAACCACCGTAGATTTATTTCAAACCCTAACTCCAACTATAACCCTAATAACCACCGTAGCTTTGTTTCAAACCCTAACTCCAACTCTAACCCTAACAGCCACCGTAGCTTGAAATCAAACCCTAACCCTAACAACCACCGTAGATTTATTTCAAACCCTAACTCCAACTATAACCCTAATAACCACCGTAGCTTTATTTCAAACCCTAACTCCAACTATAACCCTAACAACCACCTTAGCTTTAAATCAAACCCTAACTAGTGGAAACTTTTGCTAAATTCACAGAAGATTAGCATTTTTTCTCTGAATCAGTATGTTAGTGAGGGCCACTCCAAATAGCTTGACAGGCCGGTTGTGGCCCGCGGGCCGCCTGGTTAACAGCCCTGCTTTAAACCAACCCCAAAGTCAGGGATTGAGACTCGACTAATAGGACTCGTTACCCATCCCTGGTTTAAACCAAACCCTCACTCCTGCTCCAGCCGATCCACAGCAAATCGAAAAATTTAGACTTTATTGAAAGGATCCGCAAATTTTCACCCAATTATTGTATTATTTAATTTTTTCAGCAAGTTTAAACAAAAAATATGATTCAATCCTGTTTTCATCGTTACGCATGAATAAATATGCGCGTGTAAGCATGACGAAGTGACATCACAGCTAAACCGCTTTGATTGGCAGGTCGGGTTGATGATTTCAGTTTAGTTGCGTTGAAATGTTGAAGAATTAATTGCTGAAGAACAGGAAATTTATATTGCTTGTTATTTTTCAGTGTTTATTCGTGCGGAAAGTGGCGATAATAATTTAATCGTGGAGTAAAAACGTGTTTGGTGCGAAAAATGTTAAAAATCAGGAAAAAACCTAGGTTATCTACAGAAGAAACGGTCGGTAATGGTGCTGTAAATGGGACAAACTATGGAAGTATTTCATAAACAAATGATATAAGTAAGTTTAATGTTATTTAAGTGTGATTTATTGTTTTAGTTTTTTGCATTAATCACATGAAAATGTTTAGTTTGTTTTTTTTTTTTGCTAAAAACAGTTTTTTTAAGGTTGAAAAACAAATTTTTAACTAGTTTTAATGTTTCACAGCATTGTGTAAATGTGTATCATGTTAAGCTTTATAATTTTAGTTGTGTTATGCAGATCATTTATTTTTAAAGAAATTTTTTTAGCCAAACCATATTTGTAGATACTAAAGATTTTAGTTACGTTGAGTTCAGTGGAAAAGATGGAAGGACTTCTGACATGTAACGGCACCGGAAGGATTGCCAAAGGTAAAACATAATATTCCTGCCAATGTGCAGTTACCACAGTCTTGTAGTTTCAGCTATGTTAAGAATCAAACTCTACTGTACAGATAAGAGTGCATCTAAATTAGACAGAACATGTAATGTAGTATGGACAGTGCAATATCACTGATATCTGTATGTGGTATGAATTAAGGTTGTTGACCAAAATACAGTTTGTGTTAAATCTTGTGTTAAAAATGCATTAAGCAACATAGTCATTCTATAGTTTGTTTTTCAATCTTGCCTAAAAGGCTTGCATTATAACTGTTGTCTGTGCTGATTTTGATGCACAATGCACTATACTGTGTATATTCATGTGACCACACTGTGTCTTGAAAGCTAACAATACTGTGTTAAATGGATATTGTAAAACTTTTTGTTATGTAACTTATTTAGAAACAAAACTGTGCTTTTATCTCTGTGCTAGTAATGATATTTTATAAAAAAATATGACTTTTTAGGTTATTAACTGTAACAACATGCCATATATAGATTGTAACGAAACTTTTGTGTCAGCAAAGATAGTTATTGAACTGTTCGGAATTTTGCCCAAGCAGATGGTAACCATAATATGAATGTCTTAGATACTTGTAATATCCTGGTGTGATTGTCAGCCTAAACAAGTAAATCATAACTTTGTGGCTGTTTTGTCGAATAACTTACCATGTGATAGAACAGTTTGCTGGTAAAACTATGCAAACTCAGCTTATGGTGAAAATGGGGCAGTATAAACTTTTACTGCCACATAGATGAAAGTTGTGTTTGATTTTGATTTACAAAGTAGTCTTAGTTGGACCAAGCGATATAAAGTTGCATCAAGCGATATAAAGTTGCACATAGCAATATAAAGTTGCACCAAGCGATATAAAGGTGTGCCAAGCGATATAAAGGTTCACCTAGCAATATACAGGTGCACCGAGCAATATAAAGGTGTGCCAAGCGATGTAAAGGTGCACCGAGTGATATAAAGGTGCACCAAGGGATGTAAGGGTTAACTGAGTGATATAAAGGTGCGTCAAGCGATAGAAAGTTGCACTAAGCGATAGAAAGTTGCATCAAGCGATATAAAGTTGCACCAAGCGATATAAAGGGTGTGCCAAGCGATATAAAGGTGCACCAAGCGATAGAAAGTTGCACTAAGCGATGTAAAGTTGCATCAAGCGATAGAAAGTTGCACCAAGCGATATAAAGTTGCACCAAGCGATATAAAGGTGTGCCAAGCCATATAAAGGTGCACCAAGCGATATAAAGTTGCACCAAGGGATATAAAGGTGCACCAAGCGATATAAAGGTGCACCAAGTGATATAAAGGTGCACCAAGCGATATAAAGTTGCACCAAGCGATATAAAGGTTGCACCAAGCGATATAAAGTTGCACCAAGCGATATAAAGGTGTGCACCAAGCGATATAAAGTTGCACCAAGGGATATAAAGGTGCACCAAGTGATATAAAGTTGCACTAAGCGACATGAAGGTGTATCAAGCGACAAGAAGGTGCACCAAGTGATATAAAGTTACACTAAGTAATATAAAGTTGCACCAAGCGATATAAAGTTGCACCAAGCGATATAAAGTTGCACCAAGCGATATAAAGGTGTGCCAAGCGATATAAAGGTGCACCAAGCGATGTAAAGTTGCACCAAGCGATATAAAGGTGTGCACCAAGCGATATAAAGGTGCACCAAGGGATATAAAGGTGCACCAAGTGATATAAAGTTGCACTAAGCGACATGAAGGTGTATCAAGCGACAAGAAGGTGCACCAAGTGATATAAAGTTACACTAAGTAATATAAAGTTGCACCAAGTGATATAAAGTTGCACCAAGCGATATAAAGTTGCACCAAGCGATATAAAGGTGTGCCAAGCGATATAAAGGTGCACCAAGCGATGTAAAGTTGCACCAAGCGATATAAAGGTGCACCAAGGGATATAAAGGTGCACCAAGCGATATAAAGGTGTGCCAAGCGATGTAAAGTTGTACCAAGCAATATAAGGTTGCACCAAGCGATGTAAAGTTGCACCAAGCGATGTAAAGTTGCACCAAGCGATATAAAGGTGCACCAAGGGATATAAAGGTGCACCAAGCGATGTAAAGTTGCACCAAGCGATGTAAAGTTGCACCAAGCGATGTAAAGTTGCACCAAGCGATGTAAAGTTGCACCAAGCGATATAAAGGTGTGCCAAGCGATATAAAGGTGTGCCAAGCGACATAAATGTGCACCAAGTGATATAAGGGTAAACCGAGTGATATGAAGTTGTACCAAGCGATAAAGGTGAACCAACCAATCCTGTATATTTTCGATGCACTGAATGTTTAATGTTTCTGCACAATGTAAAGATGTTGTTTTGTTGTGTTAAATAATGGTTTTATTTGTTACTGTGCAGAACTCAGCCTAAGAAAAAGCATTGCCACCTCATCACAATGAGATGAGATTTGATAAAGATTTCTTTGGGAATTTGAATGAAGAATTAAATCAATCACAATGTGATCTCACACTTTTTGCCGTCACAAAGAGGTTGGTCATTATTTTGTTAGAATAACAACAGTCATTGCATTGCAGTAATCCTTTGATATTTTATCTTGTTGCCTGCTGGCTTTGTTGACTTTCTTATGATATTAATAGATCATTGTCATAAATTTAATGGTGAAAATAACAGCCCAAATAGATGTAAAAAGCCACATGATTTATTGTTCAAACATTTTGGCAAATGCTCATGCCATTGTCAGTGATATGTAGGCCACATCAGTTACACCCATTTATATACACTTGAGTCGCATAAAGATTTGTCATAATTTTTTAAAGGAATGTGCGTCATAATTTTTTAAAGATTTTGCTCCAGCAAATATGTCAAGAAAATATAGTTGCCGAATAAAATGTATATATTGCGTATGTGTTCAGTAAAATCATAGTGATCAATAAAATTGCAAAATGTTTGCTAACATCTTCATCCAATTAAAAGCGCATTTGGTGTAGAGTCCCCCTTCTGTTAGTTTAAGGGCTTTAAGTTAATTATTGACAAAAAATAGACAACATGTGATGTGGTGACAGTAAACAAATATACATTTCGAACTTGATCTCATTAGGCAGTGGTGGAATTCAGCCGGTTCGCATGGGTTCTATAGAACCGTCTCACGAAATTTTATGAGTTTAGCGAACCGGTTAGCATTACTGATTACTGTCAATGGAAATATGATTTTTTGTAATAGAACTGGATGAAAAATATGACTATTGTGATAGAACCGGCTGACAAAAAAATTGAATCCCACCATGAACTGGATTAAATATTAAAATGTTGGTGTATGAACACTGTGTGTTAGAATACTGGTTGCTTGTTGTTTACAGGTATGAGACATACCTTGCATTATACAGGAGGCAAAATAATGTTGACAACATTACAGCGCCGCTTATTCTTCTTCAACTTTGCAAGCTGTGGTTCATTTGGAAAACCATTGTTTTGTTCATCGGGATATCACACCAGAAAACATTTTACTGGAATTTGACTGAGGTGGGCAAAGTGTTGGCATGCAAGTCTCATCAGTCACACATTAATAGGGTTAAATACTCATCACTAGAGTTCCAACTCAAGTACCACATGAAATAGGCTATTGCTGCCAGGCATAACATATAGCAAAGTATTGCTCATCCAGCAGTTTTATTATAAATAATCGACGTTTCGACGTCCTATACAAGACATCTTCATCAGGAAATGAAGTAACTTGCAGGACAAAATTCTTATATAGCGACAAGTGCAAAACATACACAAAAAAATAGCGATAAGAAGATCGTGCGGCTGCAAACTCGCACCACGCAAGTTCAAGTTCCACATGTTTGATGTCGTTTAGCCTAAATAGAATTCAACTTGGTAGATCACAGTTTGCCAAGCCTGTAATCTACTACAAGCTAGTCTCTCCAACACTCCAATGGGGCAAGGCATAGACTAGAAAAATCTAGCCTATGGTAGGATTTGAGCCCAGGACAGCAGCTATCCGAGACTCACATTGTACCAACTAAGCTACATAGGATCTGTGATAAGCCTGCCTTGTACCAAATCGCAAGCACTTCCTTGTCCTATATGGATGCTACACATTCAATCTACTTGTTGTTGTGAGCTCTGTTACACATCTCATCCTTTGCTTTTTTGCAGGTGGAATCCCCCATGTTGTCTTATCAGGATTTGGTTCGTGTTTCAGAGGCAGAAAATCTGAACTGGTTGTTCCGTTTGAGGATGAAACGCTTGACACAAGGGTCGAGAAATTATCAAACGTTCCACCTGAGGTGAAATTGATGAATTTTGTTGTGTGAAAAATAGAAAATTCAGTGTGAAAAACCACTAAATCTGTCGCTATATTTTAATTTGTTTTATCAAAACAAAAGCATTTCGCAAGTACTCTGGTTCTGGTTCAACGCAGCCAATCCTTAGTATTTACTTTGGTCTATAAGGACATTAAAAAAAAAATGGTTTTAGGTTTGAATTTTTTTTGCAAATGATCAATTACCATGATAGTGACATTTTTGTCATCATGAAATGTTTTGCACCAGGAGTGATGGACTAGGATGGCATACATAATTTGTTGCTATTGGGTTATTTCATAGGCAATAAATGCTGTCAACTATGGTTAAGTGTAGCTAATAACAGTGATGTTCTGTTTCCTATTCGCATAGCCTGACAATGGGTTGTGGCACACATTTTGTCATCTTATGCTATATAGTACACAAAACAAATATAGGATCAAATGCATAGAGTGCTATGATTATAATTTGCTATTTATCTTTTAGGGTTGAGTTATTGGCTAACCTGCAGATGAGACACTTGTCATTCCAATCAGAAAACTAAACTGCTGGACATTATTTTTTGCAGAAGACAACACAGCAGCTTTTAATGAGGTATTTAAATGCAAGGTTATATGTTAACTTTTATTTTTTGTGATTTTAATGTATACACTACATAGCTGGTAGTAGCATGCTCTTTTTTACACATCTGTTTAAATCAGACATGATACTACTGGTTGACTTTTTGGCTTGTCTTTGGCATGTTTAATGCTTTGTGACGTCACAAACATTTTTAATTCCACCCTAGTTTTCCAAGGTCCCTATGTCACCGGCTGTGTGTTAAGCTGCACAGGCCCCAGAAATATGCTTTTTTTCCACCATATAAACATTTATTAAAACATTGATTTTTGTTTTTAGATATGCTTTCAAACACTAGTTTTATATACATGGGTATATGTAGTAAAATTTAATGCTCGGGTGAGTTTGTGCAGCTGCTCGGCCGAGCAACAAGCACCAAAATAAGCAGTTTTCGGTACCAAGTACTCTGGTTCTGGCTCAGCGTGGCCAATCTCTAGTATTTTCTTTGGTCTATAAGGACATTAAAAAAGCAACAGTTTTTGGTTTTAATTTTTTTGCAATTGATTAATTACCATGATAGTGAGTTTTTTGTCATCATGAAATGTTTGGAACCAGGGAGGATAGACTAGAATGGCATACATAATTTGTTGCTATGACTAGCCCGCATTGCTGTGCTGTTTATGTTTGACCTGGTAACACATTTTCATCGGCAAGTGTAGGCTGACCCTTGCCGCTAAATATTTTTGACCAGTATATGCTTGGCAAAGCCACATATACATTTTGAACTTTGATTTCATTTATGAATGTCTTTTTGTATTCTTATTTCAGGCTTACAATGTAGCTTGGATTTACTGATGGATTATTTTCTTTGTGACTCCCCCCACTTTTATACAGTATTTAGTTTTTTTATGGTATTTTAAGATTATCCACCAGAGCATTGATGGTTTAATGTGTCGGGTATGCAATTTTTTTATAGCATGTTGTCAAGTGTTTTGTGTTATGGCAAAGTACTGGAACCCCGGGTTTTTGCACCTTTTTTTCGCTGTAAGTTTTTAAAGCTGTTTAATTGAAGCCCGTCATAAAATATACTTTGCAAATTTACACTCTTTAAGCCACATGTGTGTATAGTACTGGGATTGTGTCTTTCTGTTTTTCATTTCTGGGTTAATGTTTTGGTCTCAGAAGTTAACATTTGATAAGACATGTTACATTTAAATTCAAGCCGTTATTTTTATGTTTTGATTCAAACAGGCTAACTTATGTGTATATAAACCCCTATGTTTTCAGCACCGATTGTTTAAGTTGTTTCTACTTTGTATTTGTTGTCTAATTGCTGTATATGTTCATTTGTGTGTCCCTTGATTTCACAAATCTGTCTGCTTAAAAATATTTGACATTGCATCACCTCAGACAGTAAGGTTGCTGAAATAGTTTTAATAAAAGGTGTGCATGCTTCCAGTAAATGAAATGTCTTATTTTAGTCGATACTATTTTGTATGTTTTCGCTTGTGTTCAAAATCTGTTGCATGTTTTTGGCGTGAATAAAGTTTTCTTCTAGATTGGTCCGTGTTGTTTTGCATTGTGTAAAATATCTCTTTATTATGTTTGCCTTGATACTTGAGAAGGAAGACAGAGATTTATTTAAATATAGAATAAAAAGAATCCATAAAATCACATGTAAACGTTGAGATTTGTCAAAAATGTTTGTTTACAAGCTTTTTGTGGAAATTTAGTCACGCGCTAACGACAATGACATAAAAAGTGATAACATAAAAAAAGACTTTGTTATCGATTGCGGCATGAATTCTGGGAGAACATTGCACTTTTGGAGTTAAAATAATTTTTGGTGTTTTAATTGAACACAGTTGTTCAAAAACTTTATTGGTAAAGTTTTCTGAATCTAATTAAGGTGACGTAATAATTCATGAGTTTGGCACATATGATTTCAGTGTCTAGTTATGACGTAACATTTTTCCAGAAGTTTCCAGTGCCGAAATTGAGCTATTGCTGGCTATGTCCGGTTTTGTTTTGTGCCAATGAATGGGTAATAAATTCTTTTTCATAAAAAATTGATCGCGTGATGACCTTTTGCCGAATGCAAACTCAAATGAAGAAGTAACGTTTCATTGGTCCAAGAACGATAGTAGAGTGCGTCTTTTTGCTGCAAAAGTGATTTATAAGTTAAACTGTTACGCCTCGATGAAATTGCAAATTCAGAAGTTCGTTAATATGCATTTATTTCCGAAAATTATTGAGCGCGAAACATATTTATTGAACAGCTGTGAAAATAAACCTTGCGTCATCAGCGATCAATCAGCTGTTTGTAAACAGACGTGGCGAAAATGTGTAATGTGTATCTTAAAAGTTGAGACTGTTTTGGTCGTTTTGTCGCAAAATTATGAAAATTAAAGACAAAATCGTTTGGTAACACGTTTTGGTAATAATATTCTGAAAGTTTTGAGTTTCAATTTAAGTTGGAAACGTCGTTGCCGATGACCCTGTTTTACAGTTTAGTAAGAAGGTTTTCCGCCTTAAACGATTTTATTTACGAATTTACCGTGTACCTTATGTTTTGTTAGATTTCTAGAGGATTAATAATAAACGCAATCCAAATTTCTAAAGTGCAACGGAGAGAATGAAATCCAAAACATGTCTTCTACTCCAGCCCAAATTATGACAAGACTGGGTGCTATTTTTCTTTTGCCTGTCACCTACCTCATATCACTGTCATGCCAAGATGGAGCTATTGGGCTTGAACGGCTGAGGCAGTTTTTTCGTCCTTTAGCGAAGACTTTGGAACAACATTCAACATCTGAAAGGTAGGTCTGTGTGTTGTAGTTTTCTGCTTCTTTAGCTGTTAGCAGCAGGTGGAAGTAATCATTGCAATAAACTCCTTTAGGCTACAACATACAGTGCTTTTTCTGCATGATCAGAAGTCATATTTTGGTAAAAGCTAGTTTCAAAATTTTTACATCTTTAGTGAGAAAATTAAGGGCCCAATTAGACATAAAAAGCAACTTGCCTCAATATGATGTTGGCATGAGCATTTGCAGAAGTAGTTATAAAATAATAAACCATGTTGCATTTACATCTATTTGAGCTGTTATTTTTATGACTAAATTTTGACAGATCCATGCATATTGTTTAATATATTTTTGCATTAATTATTTTGAGCGAACAATTGGATTTTTGCAGAGGTTATGAAGTGCTTGCGACGTCAGTAGATGTCTACAACATGTGGCTGCATCTTGTATTTTCTGATCACTCACTTGTTATAACTGATGTGATGGATTTTGAAAAACCAAATGTCACTTCAGTTTCCTGGTTCAATAACTCGTGTGTCTGGGATATCAAGGTTTGTCTGAGATATCAAGGTTTGTCTTTACAACATCACTAAAACAAATATATTTCATCACAAAAGACAATTGTAAACATTAAATCTTATTAATTGGGACACACTGCTCTTGGATATCCAAAATACTGAAAAACAGCAACTGATCATTTTTTAGTCGTTTTTTTTTGAAATGTTGAATGTGCGCAAAAAAGGCATCGTCAGTTTCTGTACCCCTCACATCCATGGAGATCATAACATAATTCATAACAAAAAGTATATAAGCTTATGTCAATAGACACACTATAACTATTCAAATATCATCAGTAGTGGCTGAAAATGAATGAAATGTTGTAACGTCTGCTGCTGTAATCATGTCTCATTAGTGTAAATTGTCTGCTCCACACTAATTATAACAATGGAATTTAATGTAAACTGAAACAAGCAAAGTCCTTCTGATTTAATTTATTTAGTCAAATTCTTGTTTTTGTTTTGTTTTTGCCACTGATTTAAATCACTGGGGCACAAAACCCTGTTTACATGTAATAATAGTTTCTTCCTTATGGTGTTTTTTTGCAGACTCTTCCTGATTGTGCTGAGTCAGCAGTTTCACTGTCCGATTGTTTTGTGCCTTGTTCAAATGATGGCAGAGTCATGATTTGGAAAATCGAAGACCAAACATGTGTACGAACCGTATATATTGTGGCTGTTTGTAGGATAAATGTATTGGACAAACAATAAGAACCTTATATATATATATATATATTGTGGCTGTTTGTAGGATAAATGTATTGGACGAACAATAAGAACATTATATGTTATGGCTGTTTGTAGGATATATGTATTGAACCAACAATAAGTTAATTATTAAATATTTGTAGGTTCTGAAACACACAATTACATTGGAAAATATAGATAAACTCTCCACGGACACTGAAACATCGATTGAAGCAAGTTGTATCTCCGTTTGAAATGACGGCAAACACATGGTGGTTGGTGACAGGAGTGGGAGTATCCAGTATGTATTCAACTCGCTTGGTTTCATAATGCAATTTGTAGTCATTATTTTGCCTGGGCACTTTACAATTAAAAGGGAACTCTACTTGCAATTTAAACACTCTTTATCACTTACATCAGTAAATGAATTTCTGTGTTCTTGGTTATACCCATTTTCTTCTGCAATTTAATAACTTTTATTGTAATTATGCATCAGTAATTTCAGAGGTGGTATCTAGCCTGCACCCATTTTAGTTTGTTAACTCTTAAGACCAGGTAGTTTTTTGTGTTTTTTATGACAAGCATTCATTTGTTTTCAGTGTTTATGACCTTACAACATTTAAGAGGATATCGTTTATTTCAACCAAAGACGGGGATACATTAGGCATGGATCATTCTCACTGTGGCACGATGCAAGCGCGCGCAGAGACCGGTGTGTTCACATGTTTACCGATGATTATACTCCGTCCAACACAATCGCTGACCCTTCTGCTGCCATCACTGCTGTGAAGTTTGCTAACCGGGATCATGAGGTAAACTGTTATGAAGTTGAAAGTAGAATAACTGGGTGTTCTATACCAGTGGTTCTCAACCTTTGCGGACCGGTAAACTTTCAAAACAAATTTTGCGGAACATTGGACTTTCAAAATCAACCCAAAATGCAATCACGACAAAAATATGCAATTCAAAAGAAGTATGAAAAATTCATTTTAATGAGAAGTTGCTTCATATATCATACATGTTAGACGCGATTGTAATGAAGTTTCTGCAAGTGCAAGTAGACCGTTGATTTCCACACGATTTCTATGCCTTTAACATCTTGCATTTTGCAATTGAGATATAAAATTGTAATACATTTGGTGGACCGGCGGTTGAGAACCACTGCTCTACAAGAGTTGTTTCAAATCTAGAATATCAAATCCAAGTCGCATATTATTTTTGATTGTGCAATATTTAATTTGGACAACAATGTTTCCTGAGGTAAACTGTCATGTAGCGATGTTGAAACTAGGATAACTAGGTATTCTAGAATAGTTCTTTTGAATCTAGAATATCAAATCCAAGTCTTACATCATTTTATATTGTGATCTGAACAAAAATGTTTCTGGAGGTAAACTGTCATGTAGTTTAAAGTAAAGAATAACTAGGTATTCTAGAATAGTAGTTTGGAATCTAGAGTATCAATTCTAAGTCTTGTATCATTTTTGATTGTGCAATATAGGTACATACCGAGCATTGTAAGGCAGATTAATTTATTCATGGTATGAATCACTAGTTGAGTGTTTCTTGGCACATGTAGGTTCTTCAACCAGTGACCTCAAATATTTGAGAGGGTCCTTGGTGGATCTTTAGCGAATAGTACCATGCCACATTTTCGCGCTAAACATTTTTTTGTTTGCTTGTCTACTGCTCTTCGTATATGTTGCAGGTGACCATATAAGTTCAATTCGCTTTCCATGTGAACTGTTGTCTTAGCGGGATGGGTGGTGATGCAGGAGGTGGAAGGAATCATTGCAATAGACTCCTTTATGCTACAACATACAGTGCTTTTGTTGCATGATCAGAAGTATCCACCAGTGTATGCACACAAAAATGCTGTCCTTGCAATTTCGAACAGCTATCCTAGGTAAATGCTGCAAAATGACACTTATATAATTACAGCTATCCAAGGTAAATGCTACAAAATGACACTTATATAATTACAGCTATCCAAGGTAAATGCTACAAAATGACACTTATGTAATTACAGCTATCCAAGGTAAATGCTACAAAATGATACTTATATAATTACAGCTATCCAAGGTAAATGCTACAAAATGACACTTATATAATTACAGCTATCCAAGGTAAATGCTACAAAATGACACTTATATAATTACAGCTATCCAAGGTAAATGCTACAAAATGATACTTATATAATTACAGCTATCCAAGGTAAATGCTACAAAATGACACTTATATAATTACAGCTATCCAAGGTAAATGCTACAAAATGACACTTATATAATTACAGCTATCCAAGGTAAATGCTACAAAATGATACTTATATAATTACAGATATCCAAGGTAAATGCTACAAAATGACACTTATATAATTACAGCTATCCAAGGTAAATGCTACAAAATGATACTTATATAATTACAGCTATCCAAGGTAAATGCTACAAAATGATACTTATATAATTACAGCTATCCAAGGTAAATGCTACAAAATGACACTTATATAATTACAGCTATCCAAGGTAAATGCTACAAAATGACACTTATATAATTACAGCTATCCAAGGTAAATGCTACAAAATGACACTTATATAGTTTTTTGTAGTGTATTGTTTACGTGTTGTCTCCAAACAAATCCCACAGCCTGGCAATAGGTTGTGCCTGACATATTGTCATCTTCTGCTGTAGAGTGCAGAAAACAAATATAGGATTGATGCTATGATTTGATCTTAAACTTCTTTTTTTGGCAAAGCATTCGTGACCCCCACTAAAATGGCAAACCCGCTTAGGTCGCAACACATAGTGGTAGCTGTTGTTTGATGCCCAAGTATATTCCTTTGAGGTGTTAAACTTTTCTGCGTTGAACAGGTTTGTTTGGTCACATGATCCAACATGTAGTCATCTAGATTGCGAGTGACATCCATCATGAGTCTTTTATGCAAACCTGATATAGAAAAGATTGGATTATTTTACTTCTGTGTTGTAAAATACCCCATCAGTAATGCACCATTGTGCCAAGATGGAGCTGACAGGCTTGTGAAGCGATTTTCCTATGTCAGTCGAAGCTCTGTACCAACATACATCATTCAAAAGGTAAGACTCTTGGCTGAAATTAGCTGCTGCTTTCGTTGTTAGTCGCCGAATAGCACTTCACAACCCAATTGTGTCAAATTTGCTGTAGTACATGCATTGATGTAGACCATTGGTTTTCAACCTTTTTCATATCACAACCATTTTATCAACCAAATATAATCTGCGGCCACTTTTTGAAAATGTCTATATTACTTTCACGATCACTAGAATAAATTCTCAGTTTCGATAACAAGAGAACAGGTCTAAACCTGCTGGTCCATTCGTTTACATACACAAAGTATCCTGTTACATCACAACTGACATGTTTCACCTGCTATAAGCAATCATGTGTTGTCCAACTAGGTTAAATACCGCTGGTGTAGATGGTGTACTATCTGCTCAAAGCATAGGTAGCTTTTATTTACTGTTGTTTAATGCCCCAATGTATTCCTTTGAGATGTTAAACTTTTCTGTTTTTAACAGGTTTGCTTGGTCACATGATCAAACATGTGTTAATCTAAACATTTTTTGTTTGCCTTCATTTTATAGTCCAGTGTTTATGTGTTGCTCACAAACAAATCCCACAGCCTGTTCTTGGATACCCTTTCGAACACTAGTTTTGTATACAGGGCATAAATATGCAAATTTCATGCTCGGGTCAGTTTGTGCAACTGCTCGACCGAGCACCGAGCATCAAAAACAGCGATGCTCGGTACCGAGTACTCGGGTTCTGGCTTAGCTCGACCTATCCCTAGCCAATAAGGCATATTAAGAACGACCTGATTTAATCGCGTTAATAGTCTTGCTCTCGAAAAACAGTATGAAGTTCGCTTGTCATTTCCGTTTTGCTTACATGAACGAATTGAAACTTTGCAAGCTATGTCTGACTGCAATTCCGAATTGGCTCGTGAAAACCGTTTAATTTTATCTCATTTCGTTTACGTTTTATATCCAATAAGGTATATTAAGAACGACCTGATTTAATCGCGTTAATAGTCGTGCCCTCTAAAAAAATGAAGTTCGCTTGTCATTTCCGTTTTGCTTACATGAACGAATTGAAACTTTGCAAGCTATGTCTGACTGCAATTCCGAATTGGCTCGTGAAAACCGTTTAATTTTATCTCATTTCGTTTACGTTTTATAGCCAATAAGGTATATTAAGAACGACCTGATTTAATCGCGTTAATAGTCGTGCCCTCGAAAAAAAAATGAAGTTCGCTTGTCATTTCCGTTTTGCTTACATGAACGAATTGAAACTTTGCAAGCTATGTCTGACTGCAATTCCGAATTGGCTTGTGAAAACCGTTTAATTTTATCTCATTTCGTTTACGTTTTATATCCAATAAGGTATATTAAGAACAACCTGATTTAATCGCGTTAATAGTCGTGCCCTCGAAAAAAAAATGAAGTTCGCTTGTCATTTCCGTTTTGCTTACATGAACGAATTGAAACTTTGCAAGCTATGTCTGACTGCAATTCCGAATTGGCTTGTGAAAACCGTTTAATTTTATCTCATTTCGTTTACGTTTTATATGCAATATTCAGCACCATTTGTTTAAGTCCATTGGTTAAATCAACTTTGTATTTGTAGTCTAGTTGCTGTATATGTTCATTTGTGTGTCCCTTGATTTCACAAACCTGCCTGCTTGAAAATATTTGACATTGCATCGCCTCAGACAGTAAGGTTGCTGAAATAGTTTTAATAGAAGGTGTGTTTTGTAGAAGGCTTGCTTCCAGTAAATGAAATGTCTTATTTTAGTCGATCCTATTTTGTATGTTTTAGCTTGTGTCAATGCAAAAAACTCCTTTAGGCTACAACATACAGTGCTTTTGCTGCATGATCAGAAGCCATATTTTGGTAAAAGTTAGTTTCAAAATTTTTACATTATTAATAAGAAAAATATCGGCCCAAATAAACATAAAAAGCAACTTGCCTCAATATCACTGATGTTGGCATGAGCATTTGCAGAAGCAGTTATAAAATAATAAACCATGTTGCATTTACGTCTATTTGAGCTGTTATTTTTATGACTAAATTTATGAACAGATCCATGCATATTGTTTAATATATTTTTACATTAATTATTTTGAACTAACAATTGGATTTTTGCAGAGGTTATGAAGTGCTTGCGACGTCAGTAGATGTCTACAACATGTGGCTGCATCTTGTATTTTCTGATCACTCACTTGTTGTAACTGATGTGATGGATTTTGAAAAACCAAATGTCACTTCAGTTTCCAGGTTCCATAGCTCGTGTGTCTGGGATATCAAGGTTTGTCTTTACAACATACATATATTGAAGTTACATCACTAAAAAAATTTCATCACAAAAGACAATTGTAAACAATAAATCTTATTAATTGGGACACACTGCTCCTGGATATCCAAAATACTGAAAAACAGCGACTGATCATTTTTTAGTCATTTTTTTTTTAAATGTTGAATGTGCTCAAAAAAGCATCGTCAGTTTCTTTACCCCTCACATCCATGGAGATCATAATATAATTATGGGTCCCCTTCCCTGAAGGGGACACATATTGATTTTACTCAAAATGTTTTTGTTTTTTTCCTTTTTTTTCTTTCATTTTTCTTCTCCCCAAAGTTTGTCCGACTCGTTTTTCCATCAAATCCTTGATGGATTGGGATGAAATTTACACAGATGGTAGATGTAGTTATGTAGATGTGCATCCCACTTTGTTTTTGTTGATAACCCCAGTATTTACCCCGCTAGCACCCTAAAATGGGTATTTTCCCCCGAAGTTTGTCCGACTCGTTTTTCTATCAAATGTTTGACGGATTCGGCTGAAATTTACACAGATGGTAGATGTAGTTATGTAGATGTTCATCCCACTTTGTTTTTGTTGATAACCCCAGTATTTACCCCGCTAGCCCCCTAAAATGTTTTTTCCCCCGAAGTTTGTCAGACTCGTTTTGCCATCAAATGCTTGATGGATGTGGCTGAAACTTATACAGATGGTAGATATAGTTATGTAGATGTGCATCCCACTTTGTTCGTCCGGATAGCCCTAGTATTTACCCCGCTAGCCCCCTGAAAGGGGTGAGTTTGTTAACAATGTCAGAATTGGCTAAAATTTGGATAGCTTGTAAAGTATGCCGATTATCGTTATTGCGCCATTGCAGTTCGGGGGTTGTTAACAGCCCTTTGACGTCAGAAACATTAACGGTTGTTGCTCAAAACACCTCTAGTGGTTGAAATCTTAAACGTTGGCAAATTGGATTGAAATTTTACAGTACTATTGATTGAGTCATTGTGGTTTCCTACTTTTAAGTTTGTGTGTGTTGAACCTCAATTAGTTATCCTACTTACTCATTGTTATCTATTGAAATGCATTATCTACTAGGGATGCGCCGAGCCGAGCCAGAACCCGAGTACTCGGTACCGAGCATCGCTGTTTTTGATGCTCGGTGCTCGGCCGAGTAGTTGCACAAACTGACCCGAGCATTAAATTTGCATATCCATGCCTTGCTAACATAAGTAACTAGTGTTCGAAAGGGTGTCTATGAACAAAAACAAATGATTTTCAAATGTATTAGATTGTGGAAAAACGTCTACTTCTGAGGCCTGTAACAGCTTAATACACCGCTGGTGACGTAAGAGGCCTTGTAGAGCTAAAACGTAGAAAGGGGATTTTTTGTGACGTCATAATGCACCGAGCGTGCTCGGCCGAGCACCGAGCATTAACGTGAGATGCTCGGTGCTCGACCAAACAGAACACTTGCAATTTTGGCACATCCCTATTATCTACAACTTTGCATGTGTGGGGACCCATGAGTTTTTGCTTGCAGAAACAACCAAGGTTACAAAAGACGATGGCTAATATGGGACCCAATCAGGGGCGGATCTAGAAAAAAATTAAGGGGGCTGTCCAACAATTATTTGGGAAATTCCCTGACGCGATACTGACGTTATACAATATGATTTGGGTATTCCCCTTTCTGAAAAACGTCATAAGCTTGACGTCACTCACGCACCAAAAAAGCTGCGGTCGCAAGGTATCATTTTGTAAATACGCAGTGCTCATGCATAACAGAAATTTGGGGTTGGGAAAAACTGTTTTACTATCATGGCCGCACAAAGCTTGTGATGTTGCATTGTTTATAACGACGCATTAAGCGGCACTGTGCTTTGTCCAGAATTGCAAGCAGGCCCAGACCCGAAAGTACAAGACCTCCACCTAACGCGCAACTTTGGCATTCCGCAAATCGAACGGTATCTGTTATTAGAAATAGTTAAAATTTCCATTTACGGCTCTACTCTCTTGCTTACTCAACAATCTGCGGTTGCAAGATAAACGTGACGGCCACGTAATCAAAATACAAGACGTGCTTTAAAAATAACCTTTAAAAAAGTAGTTCTCAAACTGTGCGTCGCGACGCCCTGGTGCGTCGTTTCAACTTTTCAAAGGGCGTCGCGTCAAAAAAAGTTTGAGAACCACTGCTTTAAAAGGTTGAACGCCTTTTTGAAGCGATATTTGACCGTTTAAGTTGTGCAACGTTACAAATACAATAAAGTTACTATGCAAGGCATAAAAAATGCCAAGTATTGTCCAGTTACCAATTACGTGTACCTTAACAACATGGTTCGATTTACATCGATCAAATATTTGTGACAAACAATTACGTGTTTGGTAGGTCATAAACCATATAGCATCAAACGTATAAACCAGTTAAGGCGGATTTAACATTTTTTAAATGCGAAAACGGTTTAATACATTAAATTTAGTGCAGTCAGCACTTTTGACTTCAGCGTCCTTGGCGGATAATCACTTTTGTATTGTCAACGCAATAAAGTATTTTAACCCTTGTTACGTCACAATGGACTAATAGATAAGCCAATACCAAACGATGAAGGCGCATAGCTTTGAGACAACGACTCCCTGTAATAACGCAACGGTAAACGGAACCCTTGGCCTATATCTACGCACAACTTTTTCAAAATGGGAGTCGTGCAAATTTCTCCAATTTTCTGAGGGGGGTGTCAAAACACCAAACACCCCCGTCTAGATCCGCCCATGGACCCAATATAAATAAGTGTAGGAAATATATTAATGTTTCAAAATATGCTATAGTGTATGTGCAAGGGCAATATGTGCTAAGCCACCCTTCTAGTTAATAACAAAAAGTATATTAGCTTATGCTAATATATTATAACAGTGGAATTTAATGTAAACTGAAACAAGCAAAGTCCTTCTGATTTAATTTATTTAGTCAAATTCTTATTTTTGTTTTGTTTTTGCCACTGATTTAAATCACTAGGGCACAAAACCCTGTTTACATGTAATAATAGTTTCTTCTTTATGGTGTTTTTTTGCAGACTCTTCCTGATTATGCTGAGTCAGCAGTTTGTTTGTTTTCGTGTTCAAATGACGGCAGAGTCAGGATTTGGAAAATCGAAGACTAAACATGTGTAAGAACCTTATATATTGTGGCTGTTTGTAGGATAAATGTATTGGACAAACAATAAGAACATTATATATTGTGGCTGTGTGTAGGATATATGTATTGAACGATCAATAAGTTAGTTATTAAATATTTGTAGGTTCTGAAACACACAATTACATTGGAAAGCATGGAGAAACGCTCCGCAGACACTGAACATTGGTTGAAGCACGTTGTACCTCCGTTCATAATGACGGCAAACACATGTCGGTTGGCTACAGGAGTGGGAGTTATAAATATGCATCAGTAGTTTCATCGCTGGTTTCTAGACTGCACCTATTTTAGCTTGTTTTTCCAAGCCACAGTAAATTTGGAATTTGGTTTTAAGTTGTTATTTTTGATTTGTTCTTTTGTAATCCTTAAGACTAAGTAGTTTGTGTTTTTTATGACAACCAATCACTTGTTTTTAGTGTGTACGACCTTATGACGTTTAAGAGGATATCATTTATTTCGTCGCACGACGGGGATATATTAGGCATGGATTACTCACATTGTGGTTTGATGCTTGCAAGTGCCAGTAGAGATCGATGTGTTTACATGTTTACCAATGATTATACTCCGTCCAACACGATTGCTGATCATTCTGCTGCCGTCACTGCTGTAAAGTTTGCAAACCGAGATCACGAGGTAAACTGTTATGTAGTTGAAAGTAGAATATCTTGGTATTCTAGAATAGTTGTTTTGATTCTAGAATATGTAATCCAAGTCTTATACAATTTTGTATTGTGATCTGGACAACAATGTTTCCCGAGGTAAACTGTCACTGGTGTGGCTATGTTGATCCAGTTGACACAAAATGTAAATTCAATGCACTAGTATCATTTACACGAACTATAATAAATGCTGGAATTTAAATCATACAAGTTAACAAGGATAAATTTGGCAAATGAAACACACATATTTAAATGATTTGCCTTTGTTGGAACCAAATATGTAACATTTGAAAATCTGACTTTTTTCCGAACCTTCCTTTGTACATTGTTTTTTACTTTGCCTAAGCTTTCTTAATTATATATATATGTATATATATCAGTCACAGTGAAACTGTCCAGTTTTCAGCTTCATTTGTTTTTGTACCACTTTTGTGATTTTTGTGTTTTTGTCTCATTATGTTGTTTAACAGAGAGCATAATTGTTTAATCTTGTTTCGACTAATGAGCTGTAGAACAGACAAGTCTCTCTACTTCTCTGCAGTTATCAACAATTCTGGCAAAACTGACATCAGTCGAGAGCAACATTATGTTGAAAAACACTTGATGGCTGATATGGCCATTGTTGAGTGAGTAAACAGTAAACCCACAAAATTTAAAACCCAGCCATTCTAACTGTGGATTTTATTCATCAATGATTCAGTGCTTGTTGCGTGCAGCTGCAATTTAACCGAATATGACATCTTTGGTGCAAAACGCTTGTTGCAACCTCGTGTGTTGACAAAAACATCTATGTCCTAGCGTACAGCACAGGTCAGTTTTGGTGTTCATTTTGTTGAGAAAATTGAAAAGCATTTTGCAGGTATACAATATTAATAAGCATTTCCACTTAAATTAATCAAACATGTTTGATTCATTATATAAGCTATTGCTGCCAGGCATAGTATCAAGTTTCACATTTGCCAGAAGAGCTCTTTAAACTTGATGTTTGATTCATGTCAAATGACTAATTGTGTGTCTAGCAAATTTACTGATGGTAGGAATTTCACATACTGGCCTTTTACAAGTTTGCATTTTTTCTGCATCAGTTTTTAAATTGCTTTAATGTATTTGCAATTGTTTTTCCAATTAAAATTTTTGACAAGAATCTTTTGTTTGTTTTGCAGGAGATTGTGTTTGCATGATCAGCGGGCATTCAAAGGTAGCAGTTTCCCTCACATTCGACAGTAACTCTCACTTAATCTCAGCCTCTGCCGACAGTTGTATATTTGTCTGGACAATCAGCCATCGGGTGGCAGAAGAGCTCAAACAAACACAGAAAGGTGCTACTTCCACACCTGGAAGTCCAGATTTGAATATAACCTCGTATTTTGCTACAAACGACGAATTCACAGTGGAAATAATCGATGATTCCCCGTATCCTGGTACTGTTGACATCCCGTTCAGTGATGAGTTTCACGACCCTTCAACTTTGACCTTTCACAACAATCCAGGTAATGTCTGTTGCTGCAGTTTCCAAATCATTTGTCCATTAGTTGAGGTGTTTATATACTTGATTTTTGTTCTTTGATTTAAACAGAATGCCTGGTTTGCCTGGTTTCATATGTTACTATTACCATATTTATTGACATTCGAAATACACTTTTCATGCATTTTATTATGATTCCTTTATTGTTTTTCTTATTCCACACATTAGTACAAACTTCATTATGCGAATTTAATTACAATTGCTTTTTCAGATGCTGAGCAACAAAATACTGATGAGTCATTGTTGCCAAAGTGGGTGACTAAGCTTTTGTCCAACGATGAGTCAGTGTAATTAAGCAACAAAGCTTTGCCTGAACTTGGGAAATAGGGGGATAAATTACACAAAGAAAAGGTGGGATGTGGGGATTTAACTTTACAAATATGTGACAGACTGAAAACTTTGAAACAACACTAAAAAGTTAAAAAAATAAACTCAATTCATATTAAGATACCAAACGGACAAATTATTTTTCACTTTCCTAAAGTCCATGTTTTGTTAGTTTTAAGGTCTAGAAATGTGTTTCTTGGTGGTCATAAAAATATGTGGTCTCCTGTCAGTATTAGTTGAATAATTAAAATATTTCAATGTTGTTTACCTTTTGAAGAAGGCCATATTTTGTTGGTTTATTCAGGGAAAACCAAAAATTTAAAATGTGTTATGGTCCACTATACCCAGTTCTGGTTAGAAGTTTAATGAGGAAAATAACAGCCCAAATAAACGTAAAACAGCGACATGCTTTATTGTTTAAACATTTCTGCAAATGCTCATGCCATCATCAGTGATTTGTGGTAATTTTGGCATCACTTACCAACACTGCTCTGGTGCATATAAATTTAATTATTGCAATATTTTGATGTTATATGTAGGAATTTTATGGGAATCGTAATGACCGCGGTGTTAAAAAGTTGGTTAAAACATTACTGACCTCAACATTGTCACAGATTCAAATCATATTTCAATGGACAATCTCAGTGACATTTCACCGGTGGTTTCCCTGTTACGAGAATACTCTGATCGCTTGGTTGATATCGTCCATACCCAGGTTGATAGTGGAAAAATATTGTCGTGCGGCACTGTGTGATGTCACAAAAGAAGTTTGCACAAACACTTTCCTGTGATTGGACGATCTAAATAATCGCAAATTCTGTTTTGTTGCATACTGAATTCCAAAACTTTAGTTTGTTATTAGTTGGGAAAATCGCTTGAGTTATTCACAAGAAGTGTTGGTAAATTCAACTTAGTATTGACCAAAATCAATTTCGACAAAATGTGTCTGGGGAAAAAATTGAACCCTGTCTAAAAGTTTCACATTTTGAAATATTAACACCAATGGTGATGATTTATTTGTAAAAGAAGAAATTTTCTGGAACCCGGATTTGGGTCAAATCCAAAATATCAAAACAACACTACTTAGAAAAGTCAAAATTATTAAAGGAAAAGTTACTTTTGTTGCCAAATAAAATATTTACACACCTCTCATCCAGTCAACTTATAAAGTGCTCCATCTAGTGTCGGTATGTTTCCTTTTCAGGATTTTGCCATATTTATAAATCTGGATTTTCTGCCTCCCAGTGCCTTCGTGTATAAGTTCATAAAATTATTTCGCAGTTTGATGCAGTGTTGTGTTAAAGCGGGTTTTAAACAAGCTTTGTGCAGTCATCCATAACCAACCCAGCTACAATATATTTTCTCGTGTATTTCAAAACATCAGCACGCTTGATTGTACGAAGATCGCTTGCAAACCCGCTTCATGCTGACCATGTATAAGTAACATGTTTCGTTTTTCGTGAAACCGGTTTTGGGAGACTTAATAAATTTCCATCCACTGTTTCTATATAACCTACTTCGTCTTTGCAGACGTGTTTGTATTGTTCATGGTGACATGTTGCAAATATATTTGACACTTTGTTTCCGAGCTGAGTAGTAGGTTTCGCAAAAAGGTTGTAAACAAGAAGACGCAGTTTTAAATGACATAACAATGCGAACGATAGTTAGGCAGCCAGTTGAAACTGTTGTTGCTTTTATATTTGCAATGGATAAATTTCTACGACTTGAATATGTCTTCATCACAAGTAACCGTGGATTATGAAAGGACGCCAATATCGGTGGTGCGAAGGGAAGGAGGGTCGTATAAAAGCTTGGAATATTATTTTGAAGACTTATTTGGGAAAGTTTATAACCATGGATGGTTGAAAACGACGAGATTGTTCATGCAAATTGCTGCTAGTGACAATGTTCCGTGAATCTATGTAGTCTCTCTCCTTATCAGTGGGTCACCTGTGTAAAGGTGTTTCTCTACACTTTGAGCCAAGGTGTGAAGATTTGGTGAAGGTGACGTAGTAACTGAAAATTAAATGTTTAATGCTTATAGTTCGAGGGCTTCTTAACAAAAATGAGGTCGCGGGCCAAAGTTTCTCATGTATTCTATTCCTGTGTTCCACCCTGCCCAGCTAATTGGATTTAACCTAATAACGGTTTTAAGTCGATTTTTTTCCGATGGAACACAACAAGAACGACCTGAATGTATTGATGCGGTGTCTGACTGTTACATGTTTATTTTAATCAAGTCCGTCCTAATTATGTTTATGTGATATCGCCTGACACAAGTCAGTGTTTGATTCTGTTGTCACTTCTTTCCACTGTTTGTAAACCAAGAGTTGTTTCGTCCCTGAGGGGGCGAATGTTCGGTCAAAACGCGCGGTAAAGTGATTAAGTAATCGTTGCCCGAAAACTCCACAGGCAGAAAGATTGGGACTACAGGTGTTTGTAGGATCTTTTTCCGAGGCGATGATTGGTCGGTCAAAACACGTAACTTTTTCATCAAGCAATCAAGGCCCGAACACTCCACAGGCAATTTGCGCGCAGAATTGGGGACTCCAAAGCTGACTTGCAGGGGCGCTGAGGTTGATATAAAAGGCAAACAGTTGATTTGCGGCGTTAAAAGCACGTGTTGCTGGAAGCGGATGGAGGAAGCCAAGCTACAGGTTCGTCGTTGTTGCTGGATTTTGTTGTTGTAAAAACACGGTTTAAAGTTTAGGGACCAACCCAGAACCTTGTTTTGCTATTTTTATTTACTTTACTTCACTTCTCTTTTATTCTTTTTATTTCTATTGTATTTTTTTCGCCGCACTATACAATATAGAGGGTTTGGCCAGACTCTCTATATTGTTTTTGCGGATTTTACTAAACAAGGTTCTGGGTTTTTACGCGCATAAACTATTTGTTTGTTTGTTTGTATCGCAAAAAAAAATATCGAAATATTTAGCAATAAGTTGTATTTTGTTTTCACGCATGTGACGCAACCATTGATGATGTCATCTAATGGGAATTGCAACATGATCCAATGGAACCGAAGCACCAGTGAGAACCAGAACGCGGTCACTATTGGATGACGTCACACGACGGAGCGCCAGTGATGACGTCATCCTCGGCGAAGCAGTACGACTTCAAAACCCGTATGACATTCTCCATGTTTGTTGCACGATGTGTGTATAAGCATCGTTGATTTGTCTGCAGCTGAGTGAAGACGACGGGAAAAGAAAGCGACGATGATCGGATCCATGGAGCGGTTGAGCGGATTCCTGAAAGTGAACCAGCGACACAACAATATCATGACAGGAACGAGGTAACTGTTATTAGTTGTTTAAATAACGTTTTAGCAACTACGCAAGGTTATGTCACTTTATATCACAGTTAATATAGTGTCTTTAAGCATTGTTGATTTGTCTTCAGCAGAGTGGAGACGACGGGATAAGAAGCGACGATGATCGGATCCATGGAGCGGTTGGATTCCTGAAAGTAAGATGACTTGGCCAACCAGCGACACAACAAAATTATGAAAGGAACGAGGTAACTGTTTAAATGAATGTTTAATAATCCCACGCTTTATATAAATTTTATTCCGTTCATATTTTGTGAAATGATGGCGGTTTTACTCGGTTAGTTTACCAAACCTCTAGCTTAACGTTGAACAATAACGAACGTTTAATCCAACTTAAAAACTCGCAATATTCGATCCTATATATTACTCTCGCAATTATTAACTGCACTACGTCAAACTAAATTTTATTTTAACTTAAATCGCGTAATAATGAAGACCTGAAGTGTTTTACTGAACTATAACTAAACCAACGACCTGCCTAAAATAACGGATGTCAAAATAATCCCAACATGTTAACTTAATCACACCTGACCAGTTTGCTGACATTTACATGTATCACATGTAGATGATTATTATTCACTTAACCGTCATACTGACCACTTTTCTGACATTTATTTTAATGCGCTTGGTTAACCATCCTGCAACACCCGCATTATCTGATACTAATGAACAATTCACAACATGCCCAGTTTGCCATTCAACCATTTTGTCCCCCGATAATTGATAACACGCATAATATCTTGAACGGTTGTTTGCAATGAACCTAACCCTAAAATAATACTTATTTGACCCTAAACTGTGGCTTACAAGTTAATAACCCATTGTACCCCGATCTTAGAATCAATAATTTGTACATATTTTCTCAGCTACAAGTTACAAACATATTTAAACATTTCTATAATAGCTAAAATCTCAAAAATCTGCGAAATAAAGTTTGTAGGAATACTCGGAACCTTGTTTTGTTTTCAATTTTTTTTGCATTTGTTTTATTTTTTTTCGTTTCTTGTGTTTTATTTTTATTTACTTCTCTTTTATTTTCTTTTTTTTATGTTATATTTTTATTTGCATTTTTTTATTCTTTTTGTTTTTTATATTTTATATTTTTTCGCCGCATTATATAATATCGAGGGTGTGCACGGCCCTTTATATTATTTGTGCGGATTTTTTGAACAAGGTTCTGGGTTAAAAATTAGTTTCAAAATGTAAAAAATTAAACAAATTTTTGCGTTCATGGTTTAATTACGTTCCCAACATGTTACGTCATAGTAGGGGAATTCCCTTATTTGTCCCCCAGCCCCTAACATGTTACTTCATTGTAGGGGAATTCCCATGCGCCCCCAAGGCGTTACGTCATAGTAGAGAATTCCCTTAAGCGCCTCCCAACGCGTTACGTCATAGTAGGGGAAATCCCATAGGGGCGCCCCCAGCACGTTACGTCATAGTAGGGGAATTCCCATATGCGCCTATAACACACGTAATATTTACTTGAGGTTTTGTAATCTACCCAGTGGACTGCCATCGTTAATATTAAGTGCAATTGTTTGGACGTACTAGGTCTGTATTTTTGTAGCTGTATTAGCGTATGTTTTAAGCATGTTTACATATTACATATTACTCATTCATAACTTTCGTAACAATAATATAAGTTCGTACAGTTTGTGTTTTTATAACTTGAACATTTGTTATTAACGTTAGTTTTGGGCGGTCAGTCGTAAGTTTAGGCTATGTTATTATTTGTTATTGACGTTATCGCTTTTTATTACCATGTTTTCAGCTTGCGCGTTTCGTGCGCCAGTCTGTTTTCCTCGTTTCGGTTGTAGTTCTGCACCGAACCAGGGTTTCTCTACTGCCTTAGACGAAACCCATTGCGTGGGTTGACACCTTGACGCGGTGCAATGGCTTTTAAACCAAGATCAACCCGCAGAACCTTGATGTTTTTGTTTTGCGAACTTTATTTAAAAATGCTTTTCTTGTTTCAGAATACCTTGGGATTATCGGATGAGCGGAACTTTTTTTTGTCCCATTTGTTTGTTAGTTTTATTTTTATTAATTTGTTTTGTTTGTTTGTTTTACTTTTATTGATGTTCGTAAAATTTGGACAATAAAACAGTGCAATTGCTTTTCTAAATTATTTTGCGATGTAATCGTTCCCCAGTAAGAAAGTTTTTTTTTGTATTATTTAACATAGATAACATTAGGAAGTTTTTACAGTTTTAAGAGTTAAGGCCCGTTTACACTATGCGTATCGCGCTCGCTCAAACCTGCGTAAATTTGTTTGTTTCATTTTTTCTGTCTGGTTTCGCGCTTGACTGATTTCGGGCGCTCAAGTCTCGTAGAAATGAGCGAGCGATCGCCTGCCGAGCATTTTTCTGCGTATCAAGCTGCTTGAACCTGCGCAAACGGTCTGTGTTATCGCTGTGTGCGGGTTTCTGATTTGAAAAAGCTGGTTCAATTGCCAAAAATAATTGATGACACGCTATTTGCCTTCAATTTAAGTATTTATTACATGGTTATGATTGCATGTTGTGTTTTATTGTGTTTAAATATTGTAATTAATTGCATTAAAAATGTTCCTTACCCTAGCACAGCGGACTACATGTTATAGAAACATGAAAGTGAGATAAAATGTCACCAATCTATACAACATCCAGAACAATCCTGTATGATTACCAAGATGCAAAATCATGTTTACTGACAAAATATGATGTAATTTAGATTCATACAAAGCTTTTTCTAATCTAAAATAGTTAACAATAAATTTATGTGGTGATTTATGGTCATCGACATTTGCTATGAGCTAAAAAATAGGTCTTTTATATTATTTAGTAAGCTTAGGTACGCACCGATAATCGCAGTGTAAACGGAAGGGGTCGTTAGGTTAGGTTGGGCGCCGCTAAGCATAGTGTAAACGGGCCTTAATACTTGTCCTGGATTGTTGGAACGTCTGTACGATGTATTTTATTGTACACAGGTAGCCTACTCTGGCAGTTATGTTTAGGATTAAATTACCTGTCCTAATACCAGTAATTCATTAGCAAGCTAGCAAGCTGGCAACCATGGCCGTAGCACCACTGTTTGCATGGTGGAGAAACTTGGTGCTGGTACGACTTTTCGCAAGTGCGGTTGGATTGGGCGAATTTAAGTTAAAGCCGATTCAGTTCATCCCGAGTTATTTCCAACATATCGGTATTATATAATTCACTGGCAACACGGACAGTCAGAAATACCAAGTACATGCGGCTCAATTTTGACACACATAGGGCAAAATACGACGTTTTTTCTATACCAGGAGCAGCAAATTTTTATCCGTAAGTTTAATGTTCGTATAAATTGTTTTCTCTTATTACTGCATGTTGTGGCGCGAAATCCAAGTTGTTTGGAATTGGTTTTATTGTGTTAAAAATATTTTTCTACTTACGTATGTCAATTGTCAAGTATGGATAGCGTAGTTTTGAAGACAATTCGTTTAGATCAAGTGGTTATGGCGATGAGCTGGTTTGGGCCGCGATTTGGCTTCATAAAGCAACTTATAAGCAATCTTATTTGTGTGATGCGTGATGCCGTCGCAAAATATCAGGAATTCGGTCTGGACAAGATTAACACCGATAAAGGATTTACTTACTACAACAAAACATTGGCTGTACAGGTCGGTTCTATTACGTTAATTGTCAATAGCTAACAGATTGCATGGTGCACAAAAACATTTTAATATTTACATTTTAATCATGATTTTGTTGAAAATTTGTGTTTCTTTCTTTCAGCTTTTATTATCTGAGCTAACAGGAGATTACGATTTGTACATCACTCCTGTTCTAAACTTCTGCGATACATGGAGTGCTCAAAATGCCCCAAAAACTCCAGGTGGTTTGCTGTCAATGCCAAAAATCAAAAACAAAATGTTATTTGTGGGCAAGAGTCACTGTTGTTTTTATTGAAAACCTGAGGTAATTGGAAAAAAGGGTCATTAACATTCCTGTAATTTGGTTACCAATGCCACTATATTTAAAACAATGCTTTAAGAGAAGTAAAAAACATTGAAATGCCACTCACTTCATACAAGTGATCATTTATTTAAATAGTCTATTACTTTTAAGAGCATGAACAACTGTTCTTTTAATGCAGGTTTTCTAAAACGTTGCTTTGGTCTTCGACAAATTACTTTGCATTGTCTTTCATGCACCACAGGGTGTTGTGGGTTATTAATACAGATGAATGCAGTTACTTACATAATCCATTTCTCTACAGTGGAAATGTTATTCCAACCTAAGCCGTTTGTTTGCAAAATTATCTGGTTAATAGCATAAAAAAGTTTTACAAATTGGTTCAGCAAAAAACGCATTTGTTTGTAGCCCGATATATTTTGGGCATCAAAATTTGTCGTGTTCTGTTTCATGCTTTACAAAATAAACATGAACTAGCATAGCTACAATATAGATCAATTATGTACACTTTATATATTTTTTCAGCGAACACAGCATTTTTGTGCACACTAACAGCAGAAGAAACATTAGATCTCAATCAAGCATCAAGCTACCAGGCCATGGTAAAACAACATATATCAGAGGTTATTGGGAAAGACAGCGGAGTTAGTTATATGGTTGGGTACGGAAAGGATTAATCCAAGAAGTTGCACGACAGAGATAGGTAAGAGAGTAAAATGTTTACTGTGTATCTATTGAATGTTGTTTGTACTTTGTTTCACAAAAATGGTTGCATGGTAATATCCTCATGTCATTGGAGTGTATTAAAATATTTTCTGTTAAGATTTTTTGTAACTTATTGCTGAAACTATTGTAAAAAATTGTGTATTGTGTTTTTCTATGAGTGATATTTGATTATTTTTCCTTAACTATATCAATTTGTGTTCCATCTTAGCAACTGAGTTTGCATCTTGATAAAAAATTTCTGTAGTAAACTTTAATTATCCACATTTCCAGATTTTTTTCATCCATAACATTAACAAACCATTTTTTTCCAGCTCATGTCCGACTTCCCCTCAACAGTGCGGATGGGGATATTTTAGGTCGCCTAGCAACAACACACATGAATTAACTGGAGCTATCGTTGGTGGACCGGATGACAGCGGACATCTTGTGGACCCTGGGTAGGGTGCTCTTCCATGTTTTTGTGTTTTAACATGCTGCTTGCCACAAAATAGAATCTGCTTCTACTTGTGTGAGGGTTTCTTGTGTAAATATTTTGCATTCATTGTTTCCTAGTAGCTTTAATAAAAACCAAATTGCCAGCAATGTAATATATTCAAATAAAACATATTCATAGGAACACTATGCATGTTTTTTTTTGCATTGCTGGCAATTTGTTTTTTATTAAAGCCATTAAGGCTTTGTTTACATGTTTTGATTAAAGAAGTATTTTGGTTTTAAGACAACTAGCAGTCAGTTAATAAAACTAACAACTAACAATCACTTTATTGTTTACTTGGATTTTTTACTTTTGCCTCTTATCTTGCAGGAAAAATTTTGTTGGCAACCAACCTCACATTCTTCACAACTTCGCTTCAATCGGCAGCAGCGGGGATTCTTTACATAGAAAGCATAAATTCAGGGCAATCTCTGGTTGCGCTCGACCCACAAGAAATTGCACGACAAGTTTTTGCAATTAACACCGCTTCTCAACTTAATGGTAAACTGATTAACATAAAGTTTACTTTTTCCATTACATTGTATGAATGTGTGATTTGTACATTATTGGATATGTGTATTTGTTAACTGTTTGACCACACAGCATCACCAATAACTTGCTTAACTTGTAAATGACATAATTGTTGCATTTTAATTTACTGGGACTATGAATGTTTTTAAAAGTTCCAGAGATTCCTAGCTTGGTATAATTTGTGCAAACTTAAAAAAATACTGCTTAAATTTTTTTTATTCCTAACATTGTGTGTAGAAAATAACTAATATGGGTCTTCTAAATAGCCTTATGTGGATACTTTGAACTCATCCAAGTGATGAAAGTGTAATTCATTGGAGTTTCCTTTTGTCACCAATTCATCTTATTTTTAATATTGCAGCTTGCTCATCATCACTGTGTGAGAACAACGGTCAGTGCACCAGTGTGGAAGGGTTGAACTATCTTTGCACTTGTCCTGATAATGTTTTTGGTATCAACTGTGAACATCGTAAGTTGATGAGTTTATTTTATTCAACCTAAATACTGTTTTAATCTTTGTACTTTTTTTATACTTATGTGTAATAGTGCAGCTTGTCATCTAACTAGTTTGATTATGTTCATTGAAGTAGGTTGCATGAATTGTGCTAATAAACATTTATGTTGAAGAACAGTCAATTTAGAACATTGGATTTTGAACTGTTGGCAATGAACAGTGTAGCCTGTGATTGAAATAGTTTGATTATGTCCAGCCCTTCAGTGAACAAGGTTGTATGCACTGCTCTAATAAACATTTTTTATCTTTGAGGGTATGACCCCCATCATAAAGTTCACCAACACTTGGGCGATAGGAGCTGAGATAAAACTTGAACTCCCCGATCTACAACCCACTGGGGCTTGGCAACTTAAAAATGGGGTTTCCCCACGATTGCCCCCTTACAGAAGTTAATGTAAGTAAAAATATAAGCTATTGCTGCCAGAAGAGCTCGATTGATGTAAGTAAAGCGTATAATAGTTGTCTGGAGGACAAAAAGTGAAAATCTGAGAAGTGGTCGATCTGTTGCAAAGCTGACATGTGCTCAACAACCTTGTTATCATCACATTATTTATCTCACAATATTAAAGTATTATTTCAATATGGTGGAAAGTGTTCTCCCATTTATTCCAACTATGCCATTTGTTTGAACATTATTATGGGTCCCCTTCCCTGAAGGGGACACATATTGATTTTACTCAAATTGTTTTGTTTTTTTCTTGTTTTTTCTTTCATTTTTCTTCTCCCCAAAGTTTGTCCGACTCGTTTTTCCATCAAATGTTTGATGGATTTGGCTGAAATTTACACAGATGGTAGATATAGTTATGTAGATGTGCATCCCACTTTGTTTTTGTTGATAACCCCAGTATTTACCCCGCTAGCCCCCTAAAATGGGTTATTTTCTTCCCAAAGTTTGTCCGACTCGTTTTTCCATCAAATGTTAGATGGATGTGGCTGAAACTTATACAGATGGTGGATATAGTTATGTAGATGTGCATCCCACTTTGTTTGTCCAAATAACCCTAGTATATACCCCACTACCCCCTAAAATGGGTGAGTTTGTAAATAGTGTCAGAATTGGCTGAAATTTGGATAGTCTATAGAGTATGCCATTTATAGATGTCGATTGGTGTGTTTAACCCTGTAGCCCCAACATTTATCCCACAAGCCCCAAAAGTGTAAAACGTATTTGTATGTTACTGGGCACCACAAACGAAGATTTCTGTTTGAATAATTATAGTCAAGTGGGGTAAATAAAACAATTTTTTGAAACTTTGTTGCCAAATTTTTATTTTAGGCAACAAAAGGTCAGTTTTTCTTCCCAACAAAGCTGATGGGGCTACTTTTGTAGTTACGTGTTAAGTTTTTGATTTTACTAAACAATAAAAAAAATATTTGACAAAAACTGTTGTTTTTTTAACCTATAAAGGTACAAAAAAAAATTTTGGGGTAAAAAAACAAGTGGACATTAGGACCAGTTACAAAAAAATAGGTGGCAGTTAGAACTTTAATTGAGTTATATGAACTTAATGATGCATCTTAAAGTCAAAGATCAGACAGAAATTTTATTAATACATTTGTTACAATACTCGTAATTGAAACTTAAAGCTCGAATCACCCAGTCCGTTGCTTGGTGAGTGAAGACTAAAAATCCTTATAGCAATAGATGTAAGTTCCGACAAATCACTTAGTCGTTCACCCTTTGGTTTTAAAGATATATATATTTCGCTATTACAGCATCGTCAGTATCTACGAACAAGCAGAAAGATTCATAAAAAAATGGTTCTTCCTAGAGTAAAATAACGTCCTTCGCCTTCCCCTCCAGTTTGTTTGTGTTTATATCGCCTTATCTCATCAACCAGCGTGTTTTCTCTGCCTGTGGATTTTTATCGGACGATAATATACAAGTTGCCTTGTTTCCTCCCTCCGGCCGCGCACCTGTAATGTATTTTTTCTTTTTCTTGTCTGTTCGCTTGTTTGATGCGGTAGCGGTTCACTCGGTGCGTTGGTTGCCGCTGCAGCTTGAGTAACGTTTTTTAACATTCCATTTTACACTTTTATTAGTAGGTCTTTTATGCATACTGTTTTCATTAATTTTTTATGAATCTTTCTGCTTGTTCGTGGATACTGACGATGCTGTAATAGCGAAATATATATATCTTTAAAACCAAAGGGTGAACGACTAAGTGATTTGTCGGAACTTACATCTATTACATTTGTTACAATGAATAAGCCAAAAAAACACAAGCCACATAAATTTCTTTGTTTTCGAAATTTTGCAAACCAAACTTACAGCAGTCAGCAAACTGTTTGTAAACTAATTAAACACTTTCAAATGGGTGCCAGGACTTTCCATGGATTTATACCTTTATTGCACTGCATTTATTGCCTTTAATTTGGTATTTTTTTCATTTACCAGGCTTTTATTAGTACGGTATGCAACTAGGTTAAATAGAGCTCACCCACTTGCCGGCCTGCCATGTAACCTACAAACTTCTTGAAATGAAGTTTCATTTTCTGTCCAAAACTGACTGAATTACCACAAAATGAATTGATTCCCCCCTTTTTATTACTTTTTTGCATTTTTTATAAGGCCTGGACCCTAATTTGTACTTTCAGCAATGCAGTTATACTTTTTGGTAAAAACTTCTTCCAAAGCTAGGTCCCCGAAGCAATTTTGTACAGTTTTGGTTTAAGTACATGTTTTCTAGGCTTTCTTTTTATTTTCTAAACTTCCAGGTGACAAATAAAAAAATGTGAGCGAAAAAAAAAATTTGGGGTGCAAAAAATACATTGTTTTTTATTACCCCATTCCTATAGAACCGTTTGGGGTAAAAACGAACAACAGGATATCTGAAAAAATATAGAAGCTAGCCAAGTGGAGTCTTTTTTGTTTAATAGATCATAGTTATGACACAACATAGAACAAAGGTCATTGACACCAAACATGTAATAAAAAATCTGCAGGAAAGTTTCTAAAGGTTGTTGAAGACTTTTTAACATACGAATTTTACTACTGTTGTTTCAACCAGCATAACATTGCCTAAAAACAAAATCTGAGAATGGTTTATGGCTTATTGTTTAGGCACAGAATAAATATATCTTATGAAAAAGAAAGTATTACAAATTTGTTTTTGGTTTAGCTGTGAGGGTATTGTTTTTTTTACCCCATTTGACTATATTTGGCCGAATCAGGCCAAACCTAAAATCCCCCTTTCTTATTGATGTTTTTAACTGAATCTAGTGTTGTTGATGGGGGTTAACTTAATGGGGGGTTACATTTTTTTTACCCCATTTGACTATATTGTTTATTTTTGAACACGTTGCTGTTTATTATTGGTTTAGCAACGTTTAAAAAATGTTTCGTCGGGTTGTTGCTGCTTTATATCACCTGAAATGACAATTTATTCCAACACATTCGCATTGTACACAATGATGACCAAATATCTATTCGCAAACAGTTCTGTGTTCGACGTGATAAACAAGGCGCTAACCAACACAGGTTGCAGCTGTGACGCACGTTTTGTTGCTATATCGCCAGTGCATGTTTTCAAAACCAAAATTTTACTAATTATTCTTCAGATTTTACTGTGTTTTGTACGATACCGTTACAAACAAACCAAAATATCCACGGTGGCCGCCACCGTGCTTTAAAAACCCAAGGTTGTTGCGCCACCCCGCCACCGCCTACTCGGCGCCTATGATATGAATGTTTTCAGGTAGTAGGTGAGTAGCTACCGTTTTTTCACAAAAAATAGGTGCGCCCTGAAATGACTTTCGATCATAAAATATATTGCGCCACCTTGCGGCGACAAGTGCGCCACCTTGCGGTAGACTGTGTAGACCTCTCTGTTAGCACCTGTTGTGCCTATTAAACTCGCAATATCAACTAAATGCTGGTTAGCCTAAGGCCCTGTGAAGCCCTTACTCTTGCTGTAAGTAACGAACGTTATAGTCACGATTCGATCGTGTTCATGTAACACTTTTTAACACTCGGCACAGTTGTTTCTAACAGTGGTTACCTCTTAATCATATTGTGAATTATCTTCACTTGTATGAGTGTGACGTAACAAAGTTATTATAAAATCCATTGTAACGTCATACGCGCAGTTGGACGCCAAGTGGCCTGGATTGGCATTCATTGTTTATTGAGATGTGTGACGAGCATCAATGCGTTACGCACATCAAACAAAATAGCGCACATTGCTATTCATAGTTTTGTCTGAAATTACAAGATTTAATACTAAAACAGCCGGTCAAAATTTCTTGAGGGGGGAGGGGCCATGGCACCTTGTCCCCCCTCCCCTAAATACGCTAGTGGCATTGTGTAAATGTTCATCATGTTCATCTTCATCATTTTAGATGTGTTATGCAGATCGTTTATTTTTAAAGAAATTTTTTTAGACAAACCATATTTGTAGATACTGAAGATTTTAGTTACGTTGAGTTCAGTGGAAAAGATGGAAGAACTTGTGCAACAAGCCACGGCACCGGAAGGATTGCCAAAGGTAAAACATAATATTCCTGCCAATGTGCAGTTACCACAGTCTTGTAGTTTCAGCTATGTTAAGAATCAAACTCTACTGTACAGATAAGAGTGCATCTAAATTAGACAGAACATGTAATGTAGTATGGACATTGCAATATCACTGATATCTGTATGTGGTATGAATTAAGTTTGTTGACCAAAATACAGTTTGTGTTAAATCTTGTGTTAAAAATGCATTAAGCAACATAGTCATTCTATAGTTTGTTTTTCAATCTTGACTGAAAGGCTTGCATTATAACTGTTGTCTGTGCCGATTTTGATGCACAATGCACTATACTGTCTATATGCATGTGACCACACTGTGTCTTGAAAGCTAACAATACTGTGTTAAAAGGACTGGATATTGTAAAACTTTTTGTTATGTAACTTATTTAGAAACAAAACTGTGCTTTTTATATCTGTGCTAATTCTCATTTTTTTTTCAAAAACAGCACTTTTGGGGTTCATAATATATGACAACATGCCATACAATGCACTGTAACGAAACTTTTGTGTCACCAAATATAGTTAAGTTAGTGAACCTTTCGGAATTTTGCCCAAGCAGACGGTAACCATAATATGAATGTCTTAGCTACTTGGAATATCCTGGTTTGATTGTCAGCTTAAACAAGTAAACCATAACTTTAGTTTTTTTAAATAAGTACATGTTTTATTGACTTACTTTTAATTTTCTAAACTTCCAGGTGACAAATAAAAAAATTTGGGGTGCAAAAAATACATTGTTTTTTATTACCCCATTCCGATAGAACCGTTTGGGGTAAAAACGAACAACAGGATATCTGAAAAAATATAGAAGCTCCCCAAGTGGAGTCTTTTTTGTTTAATCTGCAATAAAGTTTCTAAAGGATGTTAGACTTTTTATCATATAAATTTTACTACTGTTGTTTCAACCAGCATAACATTGCCTGAAAACAAAATCTGAGAATAGTTTATGGCTTATTGTTTAGGCACAGAATAAATACATCTTATGAAAAAGAAAGTATTACAAATTTGTTTTTGGGTTAGCTGTGAGGGTATTGTTTTTTTTTACCCCAACTTCGGCAAATTTTTTTTTTACCCTATTTGACTATATTTGGCCGAATCAGGCCAAACCTAAAATCCCCATTTCTTATTGATGTTTTTAAACTCGTTTTAGAGGTATGGGTGTAGAGAAGAAAACTTGTAAATGTTAAAGAGCTGCATTAATTATCAGGCCAGCGCACATCGAATATTGTTTGGGTGAATATGGCATATTGTTATTAATGTTTTGACATGTCTCCGACTTGCTCGAACATTGTGTTTGGGCTTATTTTAAAGCTTGTGTTTAGAAGAAAACTCCGTTTCTGGAGTATGCCTGGCGTTATGACGCTCATATCGATGCATATTAATTTTAAAATATGCATAATATTAACTGAAAAATTTTTTTTGACAAAGTTTATGCGCTGAAAAGCTTAAGAAGCAGAGAATGTTGTGTCAAAATTTTAGTATCATATCTTTTTTAGTTTAGAGCAATAGCGATTGTTGGCCAGTTTCACTCTGGTATGTTTTTAGGTTAATATGTCATGTTTTGAACATTGAATTTCAGTATTATATCTTTTGTGGTTTGGGTGTAATTGCAATTGTTGGCTGCTTTCATTTAGGTGATTTGTAATGTGTACCTGTTATTTTTCTAAAATGAGCTATGCCCAAGTTGAAAGAGAATCCCTGTTCATTAAGCAACATTTTTAGGCTGCATTTCAGAAACTAAACAAAATACATTCCTAAAGTATTTGCTAAAGAACCATGATTATGATAAACCGAATCACCCCAATTCGAGAATTACAAATTCTACTTTTGTGAGTACAAAATTCCCCCTGGTTGAGATTCTTGCTACTTGTCAAAAAAGAATAGTGGTATTGATGCTTAAATTTAAGGCAGCTGTATAAGCTGTTGAGATTTTGCTTGTGTTAATTATGGGTCCCCTTCCCTGAAGGGGACACATATTGTTTTTGTCCGTATTTTTTTTTCTTTTTTTCTTATTTTCTTTTTTTCTTTTTTTCCGTCTAACGCGGATTTGTTCCCACGTTTTGGTCAAGAAAGAATGGTTCAAACTTTTTCAAATTTACACACATTACAGATATTGGTCTAAAGATGGTCCATGTGAATTTTGACCCCGTTTGATCCCTCAGTTCACCCACAGCTCCCCAAAACGTGAAATTTTTAGCGCGGCTATTGTTCCCACGTTTTGGTCAAGAAAGAATGGTTCAAACTTTTTCAAATTTACACACATTATAGATATTGGTCTAAAGATGGTCCATGTGAATTTTGACCCCGTTTGATCCCTCGGTTCACCCACAGCCCCCCAAAACGTGAAATTTTTAAATCGGCTATACTTGCTAAAGCAGAAGCCCTATGGTGCAGAAATATTGGAACATTGTTTAAGCAGGCTATTCGTTTAGTATTTAAAATTTTGCCAGTTACCTTTACAACCCATAATATGTGTACCCTGTCAGTCCGATATAAGTCCCAAGGGAGGAATTCACTGGTTTACGATTAAGGCCGCAGAGCGGGAGTGCTCAGCTTGACGTCCGGACAGACGTGTTTTACGAGACAGTCGTTTGGGTGATTAGAAATCAGCTGTTTTTGTGTGCAGCAATGCTGTGTCGTTTTATTGAGTTACTACGCGCATTTTCAGTTTTGGCGAAGGTTTTACACCTAAGACGTAATTTAATCTCAATAAACGTACTTCGGTTTCGTTTATGTCGGGCAAAACGTCATTGATCAACATAAATATGAAAAATAAACTTAACTTTTTAGAACGCCACGATAAATGGTCTTTAAATTCTCGTTGTCAGCTTGGCCGTCGCATAACCACGGGTCACTAAAGGTCAACTTGTAGGCATTACAACACAGTTACGAATTTTTCGTCATAACGTATCTTCTTTATTTTTGACAAATCAATTCAAGAATCAGTACTTAAGTCATGTATAAATTAGGCTAAACGGTATTGTTGAACACTGAGGACTGCATGCTGTTAAAAACAGTGTAAAAAGGTCATTAAACGGTCGCTTTTGCGAAACGAAGTTAAGTGAAAACCAGGTTGTTATGTATATATACCTTTGTAGCAAACGACTTTTTTATATAGTGTCTAATATAACAGTTAAGGCTTTCTAGGAAAATTTATGTTTAAATACTGAACTTGAACGACAATATCAAGGTCAAAGCAAGAGATTAAATTGAAAGTATTTTTCCCGTTCTTTTTCACCGTTTTTTTTTGTAATTATATGACAATAATGATGCAAAAAGAATATGGACAAAAAAATTTAAAGTTAAGTTAATGCTTTTATCTACAAAATCTAAAAATAACCGCAACATAGGTTTACCGTAAATCCGCATAAACGCGCGTGTGGGGACCCATTCGTTTTTGCTTGCAAAAACAATCATACGTATAGATAAATTGTGTATAGTGTAGTAAGTTGGTAAATGTCGTATAGAATATATAAAATGGAAGTATATCAGAAAGCCACTTTTCTAGTTTGGGTTTATTATTATTGTTTTTGTTTAGTCTTATAAGGTGTTAAACTTTTCTGTGTTTAACAGGTTTGTTTGGTCACATGATCCAACATGTCATCATCTGGATTGCAAGTGACATCCATCATGAGTCTTCTATGCAGGCCTATTATAAAAAAGATTGGATTATTTTGTTTCTATGTTGGGAAATACCCTATCGGTAATGCACCATTGTTCCAAGATGGTGCTGACAGGCTTGTGAAGCGATGTTTCTATCAACATGCATCATTCAAAAGGTAAGACTCTCGGCAGAAATTAGCTGCTGCTTTAGTTGTTAGTCTCCGAGTGGCACTACACAACCAAATTGTGTCAAATTTGCAATCGTACATGTATTAGTCAAATTAGTGATGTACTGAACTCGCCGAAAAAGGTTCGGACCAAAACTGGATATTAGGCCGAATCAGACCAGATCTAAAATCCCCATTTCTTATGGATGTTTTTAACTGGATCTAGTGTTGTTGATCCGAGTGAACTTAATTTCGACAAACCAAAATCACTTCACAATGCGGAAGCTTTACTAAACTTGTGATATTTTGCAGACAACATTGCTTGTATTTTAGAGATGCAACAAATAGCTAATCTATGATGTTTCATATTGGCTTAAATGAAAATTAAGGCTTCAATTCCATGCAATAAAAAAGTGTGTTTTTGTCCTAACTGAAACATTGGAAAACGAAAAATTCGGCCGAAATGTTTCTGCCTACCAAAACTTCGGTACATCACTAGTGTAGATCATTTACTGCCTGCTCAAAGCATTTTCAGTCCCCATTGGTTTTGCATATGCAATGCCAAAATGTAAATAAACTCCTGTTAGTTCAGCAATGTTTTCAGGCTGTTGGTTTAATTTTTACCATGAACAAAAACATTCTGTGCTGTAATTTGTGTTAGTTGTGTATATAAGTTGATATATAAGTTCTTTAATTCAGATATTTCTTAGGCTAATAAAGTGCTTTTAGTCCAGTTACCAAAGCTGGAGACATCCAGGAGAAAGTTTTTTATGATTTTTTTACCATTTTACTTATTTTCTATTACATGTTAACAGCTGCTGTGTACAACGTTAGTTGATAGCTGTATACAAATGCATGTTAATAGCTGTATACAAATACATGTTAACATGTATTTATTTGTGTCTGTATAATGCTGTGCTATATTAAAATTTGCTTATGTTGCCACACCAATTACGTCTCCATTTTTGTTTTAACAACTTCCAGTTATGACTTTTGGGTTTGGGTGATTTTTTAAATGTTTCAGCATCAACTTATTGAGATATATATTTCACAGGAACAACTCGTGATTTGATGAATGGTCGACATGTCGTACAACTTAATTACGAGTGCTACCAAGAAATGGCAGAAAAAGAAGTGAAAAAATTTTGCAACCAGACGCAGGAACGATGGCAGGAGATAAAAAACATTGCAGTTCACCACAGACTTGGGTTGGTTACGATATTTGGCATTCCGTATTATAGACCTTTACTGAAAATAATGATTCTATGGGTTATGTTATGCAATTATGGCATAAAAAGTGTAATTAAAACTCTTGCAGATGGTAGATGTTTCATTAAAATCAATTGTCTCTAGGAAAAATTCAATTTAATTTTGCCAAATTACACTTGATGATTGTAGTTATTGTACTTAACAACAACTTGCTGAAGCTTAAGGAGCTTTTTTAGGGGAAATGTGTTAAAGTAAAAATCCTAGGTTTTAAAAGTTGTTTCATTTTAGAAGAAAGATTTAGTTTAAGATTTGATGTTTAGGACTGTCCCAGTTAAAGAGGCGTGTATTGTGATTGCGATTTCCTCACCTCATCGAGTTGATGCACTCGCAGCAACACAGTTTTGTATCGACACATTGAAAGCCACCGTTCCAATTTGGAAGAAGGAGGTGTATAACGATGGCACAACAGAATGGATGGAAAACAAAGAGTGCACCTGGAAGATTTCTAAACGAACTTCACTCTGTTGTCACCTCCAAGCAACATGTACATGAAGTTCATTGTAATTTTGTTTTTGTCAAATAGTGGTTTTTGCATTTCTGATTGCAATTTTTTGCCTAATGGTGCTTTTAATATTTTGATTAAGTTATACGTGGTCAAATAGTTTACAACGTGAACAGGGTTGTGGCTAATAAGGTTCTATTTTGTTTTTGGCAATTTTTTTGCCTTGCAAATTTGAAACTTGTTTACTTTTGTGATTTATTTGTTTCTTCTCCTTTAACAAACAGATTCATAAAAACCCCTCACTAATTTAAAGGTTTAATATTGCAACCAATAAAACTTACTGATGGAAGATGTTAATATTTTAACAGGTTCGGCGAGAGTATTTATTCGCAAGAGGTAAGTTCCCACCGAAAATGTATTGGATTGGTTTGCTTTTGTTGGTAATTTTAGTTATTCTGGCAAAAGGCAAAGTTGAAATCCTCTGGGCCGTTATGTAAATGTAATTCAGTTACAACATTCGCAGTTCGCGACCCATCAACTATACAAAGTGTCACGGAATGGCAACAGCTGAGCTGATGAGGTTCCCCCTGCCCTTGTATCACACGAATCTATGGACTCATTGATCTGTCTTTTGTTTTTTTAATTCCGTTTTTTTCCTCTTGTTTTTTCTTTTTATGTTGTACAACTTTCATGTTCAATCGTCACTATGTTTGTGCTGCACCCTTCCTTCCGGCGCCGGAAACTATCCAACAGGGTTTCTTTTGGTGGTTTCTTTTCCTGTTGAACCCCACCCTCTTTCCCTAACACGGGTGGTTAGATTAGGTCCCAACCTGGCTGGTTCCACCAACGTTTCCCCCCCAGTCTTGATGTCCCAATGCCCCAACCTCACCCTCCGTTGTGAGTCCCTGCCACATAACGCTATTAGTAACGGTGTAGCTGCAGCGCGTTTATCATCTTTCCACCAATTGTGCCCTTACCTTTGTCGCGCTTTATAACGTCCCAACGTTGCGCAGCTATTTCCGGCTTGGTGAATATTTTAGTGCAATTGTGCTGCTACGATTTGTATCACCGGCGAAATAAACTCAACTCAACTCAATTGTTTTGTGCAAAACTAAAACTCTCCGTACAGGTTTTAGGGAAAGTGCAAATTTATGTTGGGATAAGCGCGTGGTCGCTTGGATTATAACATAGCAAAATACTTTAAATGCCAACGCTAAGCTACTTCTATCATGCAGATGTTAAAATGAAAAAAAAATTCTGGGGCGGCGTCCGTCATAACTGCTGCTCCTAAAACCGTGTTTGCCATAACTGTTGTCCCTGTGTTTATACTTGAGAATGCAGATTAAGATTAATTTAAACATAAAATAAAGGGAATCCATAAAATCACATGTTCTTTGCTAACAACATAATTTATTTTTTAACGTTGTGATTTGTTGTTTACGAGCGTTTTGGGAAATTTAGTCACGCTCCAATGACCATGACATGAAAGTTTTGCGATTAACCAAACGCTCTTGTTTTCGAATGCGACAATTTGGGCGTTAATTGCATCGTTGGAGTTACAATAGTACTTGGTGTTTTAATTGACCGCAGTTTGTTAAAAATCTTTGTTTGTAAAGTTTTCTAAATCTAATAAATGTGACGTAATAAATGTAGAGTCTTGCAAATATGATTTCAGTGTTTACTTATGACGTAATATTTTTCCAGAAGTTTCCATGTCGAATCATAGCTACTGAAGGCTATGTCCAATTCAAAATTGGGCCAATCAATAGATACGAATATATTTTTTACTTTGAATTGATTTCGCGATGACCTTTTGCCGATTGCAAACTACAAAACAAAATTAACATCCGAAAAAAGTTACTCGCGAAAAAAATTAATTGAATGACTGTGAAAATAAAACCTTGCGCCATCACTTGTTGCTTGACAGTTTGTGATTGCTTTAATTTGCGTTGTGGCAGATAATTTAAACTTAAAAGGCAAAATCATTGGTTAACCCGATTTATAATGGCATTCGGGCGAGTTTGAGTTTCAAATTAAGTTGGCAGCGCTGTCTTATGACGACTGGATGATGTTGTATTAACTAATTATGTTTTCTGGCTTGCACGATTTGTAAACCTATGTGAAACCAGCCAACAATTGCAATTACGACAAGTTTTGAATCGCAGATTGGTCACTTGCTGCTAGAACCTTCAGCGATGGCTCATTTTAAAGATATGAGTGTAGATAATATGACATGCAGAATTAAATCAGTTGAATTTTAGGGCCAGTGCACATTGAATATTTTTTCGATTGATTTTGACTTGTTAATTATGAATTTACAATCGTGAATTTGTTATAGGCACCTTGTTGCTAGAACATTCAGCAATGGCTAATTTTGAACTAGACAGAACATGACATGCTAAAGTGATTGTGGACATTGTTTTTTAGTTTTTTAATCATAAGTTTGTTACAGTCCCTTTGCTGCTAGAATATTCAGCAATGGCTCATTTAATTGATATGACTGTAGAGAATATAACATACAAAATCAAAAGAGCAAAGTTAAATTTTAGCGCTGTCGCATGTATCAGGTGCTGCTTCCAATTTGCTAATAATACAAGTAATGGCTCATTTTAAAGGTATGGGTGTAGAGCAGTGGTTCCCAACATGTGGTACGCATACCACTAGTGGTACATGAAGGTTTTTCAGGTGGTACGCCAGTAGCTTCCGTTTTTTTACAAAAAACAGGTGCGCCCTGAAATGACTTTCGATGCACTGGCATATTGTTGTTAATATTTTGACATGACTCCGATTTGCTCGAACATTGTGTTTGGGCTTATTTTAAAGCTGGTGTTTAGGAGAAAACTCTGCATTTTTTTAGGTTAACATGTCATATGTTAGATGAATATTTAATTTCAGTATTATGTCTTTTGTGGTTTTGGTGTAATTGCAATTGTTGGCTGCTTTCATTTAGGTGATTTGTAATGTGTACCTGTTATTTTTCTAAAATGAGCTATGCCCAAGTTGAAAGAGAATCCCTGTTCAATGAGCAACATTTTCAGGCTGCATTTCAGAAACTAAACAAAATACATTCCTAAAGTATTTGCTAAAGAACCATGATTATGATAAACCAAATCACCCAATTCGAGAATGAAAAATTCTACTTTTGTGAGTACAAAATTCCCCCTGGTTGAGATTCTTGCTAGGTGGCAAAAAAGAATAGTGGTATTGATGCTTAAATTTAAGGCAGCTGTATAAGCTGTTGAGATTTTGCTTGTGTTAATTTGGGTTTATTATTATTATTGTTTTTGTTTAGTCTTGTAAGGTGTTAAACTTTTCTGTGTTTAACAGGTTTGTTTGGTCACATGATCCAACATGTAATCATCTAGATTGCAAGTGACATCCATCATAAGTCTTCTATGCAAGCCTATTATAAAAAAAATTGGATTATTTTGCTTCTGTGTTGGGAAATACCCTATCTCTAACGCATTATTGTGCCAAGATGGTGCTGAAAGGCTTTTGAAGCGATTTTTCTACCAACTTGCATCATTCAAAAGGTAAGACTCTTGGCTGAAATTAGCTGCTGCTTTAGTTGTTGGTCTCCGAATGGCACTACACAACCAAATTGTGTCAAATTTGCAATAGTACATGTATTGGTCTAGATTAGTGATGCACTGAAGCTGCATAAAAAGTTTTGGACCGAAACTGAATATTCGGTCGAATCAGGCTAAACCTAAAATCCCCATTTCTTATGGATGTTTTTAACTGAATCTAGTGTTGTCAAGGCGAGTGAACTTAGTTTTGGCAAACCAAAATCACTTCACAATGCGGAAGCTTTATTTATTGTTCTAGTTTAATGCATAAATCACATGCATGAAAATGTTTAGTTTAGTTTTTATTGGTAAAAAACAATTTTTTAACAAAAACAAAATTTTAAAAACAAAATTTTAACTAGTTTTGATGTTTCACGGCATTGTGTAAATGTTCATCATGTTAAGCTTCATCATTTTGGTTGTGTTATGCAGATCGTTTATTTTTTAAGAAATTTTTTTAGACAAACCATATTTGTAGATACTGAAGATTTCAGTTACGTTGAGTTCAGTGGAAAAGATGGAAGAACTTGTGCAACAAGCCACGGCACCGGAAGGATTGCCAAAGGTAAAACATAATATTCCTGCCAATGTGCACTTACCACAGTCTTGTAGTTTCAGCTATGTTAAGAATCAAACTCTACTGTACAGATAAGAGTGCATCTAAATTAGACAGAACATGTAATGTAGTATGGACAGTGCAATATCACTGATATCTGTATGTGGTATGAATTAAGTCTGTTGACCAAAATACAGTTTGTGTTAAATCTTGTGTTAAAAATGCATTAAGCAACATAGTCATTCTATAGTTTGTTTTTCAATCTTGCCTAAAAGGCTTGCATTATAACTGTTGTCTGTGCTGATTTTGATGCACAATGCACTATACTGTCTATATTCATGTGACCACACTGTGTCTTGAAAGCTAACAATACTGTGTTAGAAGGACTGGATATTGTAAAACTTTTTGTTATGTAACTTATTTAGAAACAAAACTGTGCTTTTTATATCTGTGCTTTTTATATCTGTGCTAGTTCTCATTTTTTTTCAAAAACAGTACTTTTGGGGTTCGTAATATGTAACAACATGCCACACAATGCACTGTAACGAAACTTTTGTGTCACCAAATATAGTTAAGTTAGTGAACCTTTCGGAATTTTGCCCAAGCAGACGGTAACCATAATATGAATGTCTTAGCTACTTGGAATATCCTGGTTTGATTGTCAGCTTAAACAAGTAAACCATAACTTTAGTTTTTTTTAAATAAGTACATGTTTTATTGACTTACTTTTAATTTTCTATACTTCCAGGTGACAAATAAAAAATTTGGGGTGCAAAAAATACATTGTTTTTTATTACCCCATTCCTATAGAACCGTTTGGGGTAAAAACGAACAACAGGATATCTGAAAAAATATAGAAGCTCCCCAAGTGGAGTCTTTTTTGTTTAATCTGCAATAAAGTTTCTAAAGGATGTTAGACTTTTTATCATATAAATTTTACTACTGTTGTTTCAACCAGCATAACATTGCCTGAAAACAAAATCTGAGAATGGTTTATGGCTTATTGTTTAGGCACAGAATAAATACATCTTATGAAAAAGAAAGTATTACAAATTTGTTTTTGAATCACAGTACGCCAGGCCCATTGAAGGCGCCATACCGAATCAGCCGGTCACCAAGCAAATTTGTTTTTGGGTTAGCTGTGACTGTATGTTTTTTTTACCCCAACTTCGGCAATTTTTTTTTACCCTATTTGACTATATTTGGCCGAATCAGGCCAAACCAAAAATCCCTATTTCTTATTGATGTTTTCAAACTCGTTTTAGAGGTATGGGTGTAGGGAAGAAAACTTGTAAATGTTAAAGAGCTGCATTAATTATCAGGCCAGCGCACATCGAATATTGTTTGGGTGAATATGGCATATTGTTATTAATATTTTGACATGTCTCCGACTTGCTCGAACATTGTGTTTGGGCTTATTTTAAAGCTTGTGTTTAGAAGAAAACTCCGTTTCTGGAGTACGCCTGGCGTTATGACGCTCATATCGATGCATATTAATTTTAAAATATGCATAATATTAACTGAAAAATTTTTTTTGCCAAAGTTTATGCGCTGAAAAGCTTAAGAAGCAGAGAATGTTGTGTCAAAATTTTAGTATCATATATTTTTTAGTTTAGAGCAATTAGCGATTGTTTGTCCAGTTTCACTCTGGTATGTTTTTAAGTTAATATGTCATGTTTTGAACATTGAATTTCAGTATTATATCTTTTGTGGTTTTGGTGTAATTGCAATTGTTGGCTGCTTTCATTTAAGTGATTTGTAATGTGTACCTGTTATTTTTCTAAAATGAGCTATGCCCAAGTTGAAAGAGAATCCCTGTTCATTGAGCAACATTTTTAGGCTGCATTTCAGAAACTAAACAAAATACATTCCTAAAGTATTTGCTAAAGAACCATGATTATGATAAACCGAATCACCCCAATTCGAGAATTACAAATTCTACTTTTGTGAGTACAAAATTCCCCCTGGTTGAGATTCTTGCAAGAATAGTGGTATTGATGCTTAAATTTAAGGCAGCTGTATAAGTTGTTGAGATTTTGCTTGTGTTAGTTTGGGATTATTATTATTGTTTTTGTTTAGTCTTATAAGGTGTTAAACTTTTCTGTGTTTAACAGGTTTGTTTGGTCACATGATCCAACATGTCATCATCTAGATTGCAAGTGACATCCATCATGAGTCTTCTATGCAGGATTATTTTGCTTCTATGTTGGGAAATACCCTATCGGTAATGCACCATTGTTCCAAGATGGTGCTGACAGGCTTATGGTGCTGACAGGCTTTTTCTACCAACATGCATCATTCAAAAGGTAAGACTCTCGGCAGAAATTAGCTGCTGCTTTAGTTGTTGGTCTCCGAATGGCACTACACAACCAAATTGTGTCAAATTTGCAATCGTACATGTATTAGTCCAGATTAGTGATGTACTGAACTCGCCTAAAAAGGTTCGGACCAAAACTGGATATTAGGCCGAATCAGACCAAACCTAAAATCCCCATTTCTTATGGATGTTTTTAACTGGATCTAGTGTTGTTGATCCGAGTGAACTTAATTTCGACAAACCAAAAAACTAAATTTGTGATATTTTGCAGACAACATTGCTTGTATTTTAGAGATGCAACAAATAGCTAATCTATGATGTTTCATATTGGCTTAAATGAAAATTAAGGCTTCAATTCCATGCAATAAAAAAGTGTGTTTTTGTCCTAACTGAAACATTGGAAAACGAAAAATTCGGCCGAAATGTTTCTGCCTACCAAAACTTCGGTACATCACTAGTGTAGATCATTTACTGCCTGCTCAAAGCATTTTCAGTCCCCATTGGTTTTGCATAGGCAATGCCAAAATGTAAATAAATTCCAGTTAGTTCAGCAATGTTTTTAGGCTGTTGGTTTAATTTTTACCATGAACAAAAACATTCTGTGCTGTAATTTGTGTTAGTTGTGTATATAAGTTGATATATAAGTTCTTTAATTCAGATATTTCTTAGGCTAATAAAGTGCTTTTAGTCCAGTTACCAAAGCTGGAGACATCCAGGAGAAAGTTTTTTATGATTTTTTTACCATTTTACTTATTTTCTATTACATGTTAACAGCTGCTGTGTACAACGTTAGTTGATAGCTGTATACAAATGCATGTTAATAGCTGTATACAAATACATGTTAACATGTATTTATTTGTATCTGTATAATGCTGTGCTAGTTTAAAATTTGCTTATGTTGCCGCACCAATTACGTCTCCATTTTTGTTTTAACAACTTCCAGTTATGACTTTTGGGTTTGGGTGATTTTTTAAATGTTTCAGCATCAACTTATTATGGGTCCCCTTCCATGAAGGGGACACATATTGTTTTTGTCTATATTTTTTTTTCTTTTTTTCTTTTTTCTTTTTTTCTTTTTTCTTTTTTTCTTTTTTTCTTTCTAACGCAGATTTGTTCCCACGTTTTGGTCAACAAAGAATGGTTCAAACTTTTTCAAATTTACACACATTACAGATATTGGTCTAAAGATGGTCCATGTGAATTTTGACCCCGTTTGATCCCTCGGTTCACCCACAGCCCCCCAAAACGTGAAATTTTTAGCGCGGATTTGTTCCCACGTTTTGGTCAAGAAAGAATGGTTCAAAGTTTTTCAAATTGACACACATAATAGGTATTGGTCTAAAGATGGTCCATGTGAATTTTGACCCCGTTTGATCCCTCGGTTCACCCACAGCACCCCAAAACGTGAAATTTTTAGCGCGGCTATTGTTCCCACGTTTTGGTCAAGAAAGAATGGTTCAAACTTTTTCAATTTTACACACATTACAGATATTGGTCTAAAGATGGTCCATGTGAATTTTGACCCCGTATGACCCAGAGATTCACCCACAGGCCCCCGAAACGTAAATGTGTCTAACGCTCGTTTGGTCAAGAAAGACACTGTAGGCAGAAGTACCAAGAGAGTAACTCACTGGTTTACGATAGCGGGAGGGCTCAGCTTGACGTCGGACAGACGTTTTACGAGACATCGTTTCAGTGATTAGAAATCAGCTGTTTTGCACAGCAATGCTATGTCGTTTTATTAAGTTATCACTCACATTTTTAGTTTTGGCGAAGGTTTTACACCTATGACGTGATTTAAGCCTAATAACCGTGCTTCGGTTTTGTATATGTCAAGAAAAACTTTGTTAATAAAAGTTAAGATGAAAAAATTAACTTGACTTTTTTGCCAAATAAATGTTTTTTTAAATGCTCGCTGTCAGGTTGGCCGCCGCATGATCACGGGTTACTTAAGGTCAACTTGTCGGTATTACAAACACAGCTCAGAACTTTCTTCATAACGTAGCGTTTTTTTAACAATCAATTTAGGAGTCAATACTCAAGGCATGTATAAATTAGGCTTAACAGTATTGTTGAACACGAATGACGGCGTGCTATTGAAAACGGTGTCAAAAGGTCAAACAGTCGTTTGGCGTGTGCACCCTGAGAGGTTACTACAGGTCAATGGTACTCATTTTGCGAAACAAATTTATATGAAAAACAATTTGTTATGTATACACTTGTAGCAAATTGCTTTTTAATTTAAAGTGTCTGTAACACAACTGTTACAGCTTTCTCAAAAAAATTGCCCGACCTTGGAGGACTATATCTGGGTTAAAGCAAGAGATTAGATTTAAGTCTTTGTTACGTTTTTTTAATGTTTTTGTAATTACATGACAATAATAGTGCAAAAAGAATACGAACAATTTTTTTTATTGTTGGGTTAATGCTTTCTAAAAATTTGTCCTTAAGAATGTAAAAATCACCGCAACATTTGTTTACCGTAAATCCGCACAAACATGCGTGTGGGGACCCATTAGTTTTTGTTTACAAAAACAATCATATGTGTAGATCAAATGATGTGTATAGTAAATTGGTAAATATCGTATAGAATATATAAAATGGAAGTATATCAGAAAGCCACTCTTCTAGTTGAGATATATATTTCACAGGAACAACTCGTGATTTGATGAATGGTCGACATGTCGTACAACTTAATTACGAGTGCTACCAAGAAATGGCAGAAAAAGAAGTGAAAAATTTTGCAACCAGACGCAGGAACGATGGCAGGAGATAAAAAACATTGCAATTCACCACAGACTTGGGTTGGTTACGATATTTGGCATTCCGTATTATAGACCTTTACTGAAAATAATGATTCTATGGGTTATGTGATGCAATTATGGCATAAAAAGTGTAATTAAAACTCTTGCAGATGGTAGATGTTTCATTAAAATCAATTGTCTCTAGGAAAAATTCAATTTAATTTTGCCAAATTACACTTGATGATTGTAGTTATTGTACTTAACAACAACTTGCTGAAGCTTAAGGAGCTTTTTTAGGGGAAATGTGTTAAAGTAAAAATCCTAGGTTTTAAAAGTTGTTTCATTTTAGAAGAAAGATTTAGTTTAAGATTTGATGTTTAGGACTGTCCCAGTTAAAGCGGCGTGTATTGTGATTGCGATTTCCTCACCTCATCGAGTTGATGCACTCGCAGCAACACAGTTTTGTATCGACACATTGAAAGCCACCGTTCCAATTTGGAAGAAGGAGGTGTATAACGATGGCACAACAGAATGGATGGAAAACAAAGAGTGCACCTGGAAGATTTCTAAACGAACTTCACTCTGTTGTCACCTCCAAGCAACATGTACATGAAGTTCATTGTAATTTTGTTTTTGTCAAATAGTGGTTTTTGCATTTCTGATTGCAATTTTTTGCCTAATGGTGCTTTTAATATTTTGATTAAGTTATACATGGTCAAATAGTTTACAACGTGAACAGGGTTGTGGCTAATAAGGTTCTATTTTGTTTTTGGCAATTTTTTTGCATTGCAAATTTGAAACTTGTTTACTTTTGTGATTTATTTGTTTCTTCTCCTTTAACAAACAGATTCATCAAACCCCCTCACTAATTTAAAGGTTTAATATTGCAACCAATAAAACTTACTGATGGAAGATGTTAATATTTTAACAGGTTCGGCGAGAGTATTTATTCGCAAGAGGTAAGTTCCCACCGAAAATGTATTGGATTGGTTTGCTTTTGTTGGTAATTTTAGTTATTCTGGCAAAAGGCAAAGTTGATAACCTCTGGGCCGTTATGTAAATGTAATTGTTTTGTGCGAAACTAAAACTCTCCGTACAGGTTTTAGGGAAAGTGCAAATTTATGTTGGGATAAGCGCGTGGTCGCTTGGATTATAACATAGCAAAATACTTTAAATGCCAACGCTAAGCTACTTCTTCTATCATGCAGATGTTAAAATGAAAAAAAAGTTCTGGGGCGGCGTCCGTCATAACTACTGCTCCTAAAACCGTGTTTGCCATAACTATTGTCCCTGTGTTTATACTTGAGAATGCAGATTAAGATTAATTTAAACATAAAATAAAGGGAATCCATAAAATCACATGTTGTTTGCTAACAACATAATTTATTTTTAACGTTGTGATTTGTCAAAGTTGTTTGTTTACGAGCGTTTTGGGAAATTTAGTCACGCTCCAATGACCATGACATGAAAGTTTTGCGATTAACCAAACGCTCTTGTTTTCGAATGCGACAATTTAGGCGTTAATTGCACAGTTGGAGTTAAAATAGTACTTGGTGTTTTAATTGACCGCAGTTTGTTAAAAATCTTTGTTTGTAAAGTTTTCTAAATCTAATAAATGTGACGTAATAAATGTAGAGTCTTGCAAATATGATTTCAGTGTTTACTTATGACGTAATATTTTTCCAGAAGTTTCCATGTCGAATCATAGCTACTGAAGGCTATGTCCAATACAAAATTGGGCCAATCAATAGATACGAATATATTTTTTACTTTGAATTGATTTCGCGATGACCTTTTGCCGATTGCAAACTACAAAAAATTAATTGAATGACTGTGAAAATAAAACCTTGCGCCAATCACTTGTTGCTTGACGGTTTGTGATTGCTTTGATTTGCGTTGTGGCAGATAATTTAAACTTAAAAGGCAAAATCATTGGTTAACCCGTTTTATAATGGCATTCGGGCGAGTTTGAGTTTCAAATTAAGTTGGCAGCGCTGTCTTATGACGACTGGATGATGTTGTATTAACTAATTATGTTTTCTGGCTTGCACGATTTGTAAACCTATGTGAAACCAGCCAACAATTGCAATTACGACAATTTTTGAATCGCAGATTGGTCACTTGCTGCTAGAACCATCAGCGATGGCTCATTTTAAAGATATGAGTGTAGATAATATGACATGCAGAATTAAATCAGTTGAATTTTGGGGCCAGTGCACATTGAATATTTTTTCGATTGATTTTGACTTGTTAATTATGAATTTACAATCGTGAATTTGTTATAGGCACCTTGTTGCTAGAACATTCAGCAATGGCTAATTTTAAACTATACAGAACATGACATGCTAAAGTGATTGTGGACATTGTTTTTTAGTTTTTTAATCATAAGTTTGTTTCCATCCCTTTGCTGCTAGAATATTCAGCAATGGCTCATTTAATTGATATGACTGTAGAGAATATAACATACAAAATCAAAAGAGCAAAGTTAAATTTTAGCGCTGTCGCATGTATCAGGTGCTGCTTCCGATTTGCTAATAGTACAAGTAATGGCTCATTTTAAAGATATGGGTGTAGAGCAGTGGTTCCCAACATGTGGTACGCATACCACTAGTGGTACATGAAGGTTTTTCAGGTGGTACGCCAGTAGCTTCCGTTTTTTTACAAAAAACAGGTGCGCCCTGAAATGACTTTCGATGCACTGGCATATTGTTGTTAATATTTTGACATGACTCCGACTTGCTCGAACATTGTGTTTGGGCTTATTTTAAAGCTGGTGTTTAGGAGAAAACTCTGCATTTTTTTAGGTTAACATGTCATATGTTAGATGAATATTTAATTTCAGTGTTATGTCTTTTGTGGTTTTGGTGTAATTGCAATTGTTGGCTGCTTTCATTTAGGTGATTTGTAATGTGTACCTGTTATTTTTCTAAAATGAGCTATGCCCAAGTTGAAAGAGAATCCCTGTTCATTGAGCAACATTTTCAGGCTGCATTTCAGAAACTAAACAAAATACATTCCTAAAGTATTTGCTAAAGAACCATGATTATGATAAACCAAATCACCCAATTCGAGAATTAAAAATTCTACTTTTGTGAGTACAAAATTCCCCCTGGTTGAGATTCTTGCTAGGTGGCAAAAAAGAATAGTGGTATTGATGCTTAAATTTAAGTCAGCTGTATAAGCTGTTGAGATTTTGCTTGTGTTAATTTGGGTTTATTATTATTATTGTTTTTGTTTAGTCTTGTAAGGTGTTAAACTTTTCTGTGTTTAACAGGTTTGTTTGGTCACATGATCCAACATGTAATCATCTAGATTGCAAGTGACATCCATCATAAGTCTTCTATGCAAGCCTATTATAAAAAAGATTGGATTATTTTGCTTCTGTGTTGGGAAATACCCTATCTCTAACGCATTATTGTGCCAAGATGGTGCTGAAAGGCTTTTGAAGCGATTTTTCTACCAACTTGCATCATTCAAAAGGTAAGACTCTTGGCTGAAATTAGCTGCTGCTTTAGTTGTTGGTCTCCGAATGGCACTACACAACCAAATTGTGTCAAATTTGCAATAGTACATGTATTGGTCTAGATTAGTGATGCACTGAAGCTGCATAAAAAGTTTTGGACCGAAACTGAATATTCGGTCGAATCAGGCTAAACCTAAAATCCCCTTTTCTTAGGATGTTTTCAACTGAATCTAGTGTTGTCAAGGCGAGTGAACTTAGTTTTGGCAAACCAAAATCACTTCACAATGCGGAAGCTTTATTTATTGTTCTAGTTTAATGCATAAATCACATGCATGAAAATGTTTAGTTTAGTTTTTATTGGTAAAAAAACAATTTTTTAACAAAAACAAAATTTTAACTAGTTTTGATGTTTCACGGCATTGTGTAAATGTTCATCATGTTAAGCTTCATCATTTTGGTTGTGTTATGCAGATCGTTTATTTTTAAAGAAATTTTTTTAGACAAACCATATTTGTAGATACTGAAGATTTCAGTTACGTTGAGTTCAGTGGAAAAGATGGAAGAACTTGTGCAACAAGCCACGGCACCGGAAGGATTGCCAAAGGTAAAACATAATATTCCTGCCAATGTGCACTTACCACAGTCTTGTAGTTTCAGCTATGTTAAGAATCAAACTCTACTGTACAGATAAGAGTACATTTAAATTAGACAGAACATGTAATGTAGTATGGACAGTGCAATATCACTGATATCTGTATGTGGTATGAATTAAGTCTGTTGACCAAAATACAGTTTGTGTTAAATCTTGTGTTAAAAATGCATTAAGCAACATAGTCATTCTATAGTTTGTTTTTCAATCTTGCCTAAAAGGCTTGCATTATAACTGTTGTCTGTGCTGATTTTGATGCACAATGCACTATACTGTCTATATTCATGTGACCACACTGTGTCTTGAAAGCTAACAATACTGTGTTAAAAGGACTGGATATTGTAAAACTTTTTGTTATGTAACTTATTTAGAAACAAAACTGTGCTTTTTATATCTGTGCTAGTTCTCATTTTTTTTCAAAAACAGCACTTTTGGGGTTCGTAATATGTAACAACATGCCATACAATGCACTGTAACGAAACTTTTGTGTCACCAAATATAGTTAAGTTAGTGAACCTTTCGGAATTTTGCCCAAGCAGATGGTAACCATAATATGAATGTCTTAGCTACTTGGAATATCCTGGTGTGATTGTCAGCTTAAACAAGTAAACCATAACTTTAGTTTTTTTAAATAAGTACATGTTTTATTGACTTACTTTTAATTTTCTAAACTTCCAGGTGACAAATAAAAAAATTTGGGGTGCAAAAAATACATTGTTTTTTATTATCCCATTCCTATAGAACCGTTTGGGGTAAAAACGAACAACAGGATATCTGAAAAAATATAGAAGCTCCCCAAGTGGAGTCTTTTTTGTTTAATCTGCAATAAAGTTTCTAAAGGATGTTAGACTTTTTATCATATAAATTTTACTACTGTTGTTTCAACCAGCATAACATTGCCTGAAAACAAAATCTGAGAATAGTTTATGGCTTATTGTTTAGGCACAGAATAAATACATCTTATGAAAAAGAAAGTATTACAAATTTGTTTTTGGGTTAGCTGTGAGGGTATTGTTTTTTTTTACCCCAACTTCGGCAAATTTTTTTTTTACCCTATTTGACTATATTTGGCCGAATCAGGCCAAACCTAAAATCCCCATTTCTTATTGATGTTTTTAAACTCGTTTTAGAGGTATGGCTGTAGAGAAGAAAACTTGTAAATGTTAAAGAGCTGCATTAATTATCAGGCCAGCGCACATCGAATATTGTTTGGGTGAATATGGCATATTGTTATTAATGTTTTGACATGTCTCCGACTTGCTCGAACATTGTGTTTGGGCTTATTTTAAAGCTTGTGTTTAGAAGAAAACTCCGTTTCTGGAGTATGCCTGGCGTTATGACGTTCATATCGATGCATATTAATTTTAAAATATGCATAATATTAACTGAAAAATTTTTTTTGACAAAGTTTATGCGCTGAAAAGCTTAAGAAGCAGAGAATGTTGTGTCAAAATTTTAGTATCATATCTTTTTTAGTTTAGAGCAATAGCGATTGTTGGCCAGTTTCACTCTGGTATGTTTTTAGGTTAATATGTCATGTTTTGAACATTGAATTTCAGTATTATATCTTTTGTGGTTTGGGTGTAATTGCAATTGTTGGCTGCTTTCATTTAGGTGATTTGTAATGTGTACCTGTTATTTTTCTAAAATGAGCTATGCCCAAGTTGAAAGAGAATCCCTGTTCATTAAGCAACATTTTTAGGCTGCATTTCAGAAACTAAACAAAATACATTCCTAAAGTATTTGCTAAAGAACCATGATTATGATAAACCGAATCACCCCAATTCGAGAATTACAAATTCTACTTTTGTGAGTACAAAATTCCCCCTGGTTGAGATTCTTGCTACTTGTCAAAAAATAATAGTGGTATTGATGCTTAAATTTAAGGCAGCTGTATAAGTTGTTGAGATTTTGCTTGTGTTAATTATGGGTCCCCTTCCCTGAAGGGGACACATATTGTTTTTGTCCGTATTTTTTTTTCTTTTTTTCTTATTTTCTTTTTTTCTTTTTTTCCGTCTAACGCGGATTTGTTCCCACGTTTTGGTCAAGAAAGAATGGTTCAAACTTTTTCAAATTTACACACATTACAGATATTGGTCTAAAGATGGTCCATGTGAATTTTGACCCCGTTTGATCCCTCGGTTCACCCACAGCCCCCCAAAACGTGAAATTTTTAAATCGGCTATACTTGCTAAAGCAGAAGTCCTATGGTGCAGAAATATTGGAACATTGTTTAAGCAGGCTATTCGTTTAGTATTTAAAATTTTGCCAGTTACCTTTACAACCCATAATATGTGTACCCTGTCAGTCCGATATAAGTCCCAAGGGAGGAATTCACTGGTTTACGATTAAGGCCGCAGAGCGGGAGTGCTCAGCTTGACGTCCGGACAGACGTGTTTTACGAGACAGTCGTTTGGGTGATTAGAAATCAGCTGTTTTTGTGTGCAGCAATGCTGTGTCGTTTTATTGAGTTACTACACGCATTTTCAGTTTTGGCGAAGGTTTTACACCTAAGACGTAATTTAATCTCAATAAACGTACTTCGGTTTCGTTTATGTCGGGCAAAACGTCATTGATCAACATAAATATGAAAAATAAACTTAACTTTTTAGAACGCCACGATAAATGGTCTTTAAATTCTCGTTGTCAGCTTGGCCGTCGCATAACCACGGGTCACTAAAGGTCAACTTGTAGGCATTACAACACAGTTACGAATTTTTCGTCATAACGTATCTTCTTTATTTTTGACAAATCAATTCAAGAATCAGTACTTAAGTCATGTATAAATTAGGCTAAACGGTATTGTTGAACACTGAGGACTGCATGCTGTTAAAAACAGTGTAAAAAGGTCATTAAACGGTCGCTTTTGCGAAACGAAGTTAAGTGAAAACCAGGTTGTTATGTATATATACCTTTGTAGCAAACGACTTTTTTATATAGTGTCTAATATAACAGTTAAGGCTTTCTAGGAAAATTTATGTTTAAATACTGAACTTGAACGACAATATCAAGGTCAAAGCAAGAGATTAAATTGAAAGTATTTTTCCCGTTCTTTTTCACCGTTTTTTTTTGTAATTATATGACAATAATGATGCAAAAAGAATATGGACAAAAAAATTTAAAGTTAAGTTAATGCTTTTATCTACAAAATCTAAAAATAACCGCAACATAGGTTTACCGTAAATCCGCATAAACGCGCGTGTGGGGACCCATTCGTTTTTGCTTGCAAAAACAATCATACATATAGATAAATTGTGTATAGTGTAGTAAGTTGGTAAATGTCGTATAGAATATATAAAATGGAAGTATATCAGAAAGCCACTTTTCTAGTTTGGGTTTATTATTATTCTTTTTGTTTAGTCTTATAAGGTGTTAAACTTTTCTGTGTTTAACAGGTTTGTTTGGTCACATGATCCAACATGTCATCATCTGGATTGCAAGTGACATCCATCATGAGTCTTCTATGCAGGCCTATTATAAAAAAGATTGGATTATTTTGTTTCTATGTTGGGAAATACCCTATCGGTAATGCACCATTGTTCCAAGATGGTGCTGACAGGCTTGTGAAGCGATTTTTCTATCAACATGCATCATTCAAAAGGTAAGACTCTCGGCAGAAATTAGCTGCTGCTTTAGTTGTTAGTCTCCGAGTGGCACTACACAACCAAATTGTGTCAAATTTGCAATCGTACATGTATTAGTCAAATTAGTGATGTACTGAACTCGCCGAAAAAGGTTCGGACCAAAACTGGATATTAGGCCGAATCAGACCAGATCTAAAATCCCCATTTCTTATGGATGTTTTTAACTGGATCTAGTGTTGTTGATCCGAGTGAACTTAATTTCGACAAACCAAAATCACTTCACAATGCGGAAGCTTTACTAAACTTGTGATATTTTGCAGACAACATTGCTTGTATTTTAGAGATGCAACAAATAGCTAATCTATGATGTTTCATATTGGCTTAAATGAAAATTAAGGCTTCAATTCCATGCAATAAAAAAGTGTGTTTTTGTCCTAACTGAAACATTGGAAAACGAAAAATTCGGCCGAAATGTTTCTGCCTACCAAAACTTCGGTACATCACTAGTGTAGATCATTTACTGCCTGCTCAAAGCATTTTCAGTCCCCATTGGTTTTGCATAGGCAATGCCAAAATGTAAATCAACTCCTGTTAGTTCAGCAATGTTTTTAGGCTGTTGGTTTAATTTTTACCATGAACAAAAACATTCTGTGCTGTAATTTGTGTTAGTTGTGTATATAAGTTGATATATAAGTTCTTTAATTCAGATATTTCTTAGGCTAATAAAGTGCTTTTAGTCCAGTTACCAAAGCTGGAGACATCCAGGAGAAAGTTTTTTATGATTTTTTTACCATTTTACTTATTTTCTATTACATGTTAACAGCTGCTGTGTACAACGTTAGTTGATAGCTGTATACAAATGCATGTTAATAGCTGTATACAAATACATGTTAACATGTATTTATTTGTATCTGTATAATGCTGTGCTATATTAAAATTTGCTTATGTTGCCACACCAATTACGTCTCCATTTTTGTTTTAACAACTTCCAGTTATGACTTTTGGGTTTGGGTGATTTTTTAAATGTTTCAGCATCAACTTATTGAGATATATATTTCACAGGAACAACTCGTGATTTGATGAATGGTCGACATGTCGTACAACTTAATTACGAGTGCTACCAAGAAATGGCAGAAAAAGAAGTGAAAAAATTTTGCAACCAGACGCAGGAACGATGGCAGGAGATAAAAAAACATTGCAGTTCACCACAGACTTGGGTTGGTTACGATATTTGGCATTCCGTATTATAGACCTTTACTGAAAATAATGATTCTATGGGTTATGTTATGCAATTATGGCATAAAAAGTGTAATTAAAACTCTTGCAGATGGTAGATGTTTCATTAAAATCAATTGTCTCTAGGAAAAATTCAATTTAATTTTGCCAAATTACACTTGATGATTGTAGTTATTGTACTTAACAACAACTTGCTGAAGCTTAAGGAGCTTTTTTAGGGGAAATGTGTTAAAGTAAAAATCCTAGGTTTTAAAAGTTGTTTCATTTTAGAAGAAAGATTTAGTTTAAGATTTGATGTTTAGGACTGTCCCAGTTAAAGAGGCGTGTATTGTGATTGCGATTTCCTCACCTCATCGAGTTGATGCACTCGCAGCAACACAGTTTTGTATCGACACATTGAAAGCCACCGTTCCAATTTGGAAGAAGGAGGTGTATAACGATGGCACAACAGAATGGATGGAAAACAAAGAGTGCACCTGGAAGATTTCTAAACGAACTTCACTCTGTTGTCACCTCCAAGCAACATGTACATGAAGTTCATTGTAATTTTGTTTTTGTCAAATAGTGGTTTTTGCATTTCTGATTGCAATTTTTTGCCTAATGGTGCTTTTAATATTTTGATTAAGTTATACGTGGTCAAATAGTTTACAACGTGAACAGGGTTGTGGCTAATAAGGTTCTATTTTGTTTTTGGCAATTTTTTTGCCTTGCAAATTTGAAACTTGTTTACTTTTGTGATTTATTTGTTTCTTCTCCTTTAACAAACAGATTCATAAAAACCCCCTCACTAATTTAAAGGTTTAATATTGCAACCAATAAAACTTACTGATGGAAGATGTTAATATTTTAACAGGTTCGGCGAGAGTATTTATTCGCAAGAGGTAAGTTCCCACCGAAAATGTATTGGATTGGTTTGCTTTTGTTGGTAATTTTAGTTATTCTGGCAAAAGGCAAAGTTGAAATCCTCTGGGCCGTTATGTAAATGTAATTGTTTTGTGCAAAACTAAAACTCTCCGTACAGGTTTTAGGGAAAGTGCAAATTTATGTTGGGATAAGCGCGTGGTCGCTTGGATTATAACATAGCAAAATACTTTAAATGCCAACGCTAAGCTACTTCTTCTATCATGCAGATGTTAAAATGAAAAAAAAATTCTGGGGCGGCGTCCGTCATAACTGCTGCTCCTAAAACCGTGTTTGCCATAACTGTTGTCCCTGTGTTTATACTTGAGAATGCAGATTAAGATTAATTTAAACATAAAATAAAGGGAATCCATAAAATCACATGTTGTTTGCTAACAACATAATTTATTTTTTAACGTTGTGATTTGTTGTTTACGAGCGTTTTGGGAAATTTAGTCACGCTCCAATGACCATGACATGAAAGTTTTGCGATTAACCAAACGCTCTTGTTTTCGAATGCGACAATTTGGGCGTTAATTGCATCGTTGGAGTTACAATAGTACTTGGTGTTTTAATTGACCGCAGTTTGTTAAAAATCTTTGTTTGTAAAGTTTTCTAAATCTAATAAATGTGACGTAATAAATGTAGAGTCTTGCAAATATGATTTCAGTGTTTACTTATGACGTAATATTTTTCCAGAAGTTTCCATGTCGAATCATAGCTACTGAAGGCTATGTCCAATTCAAAATTGGGCCAATCAATAGATACGAATATATTTTTTACTTTGAATTGATTTCGCGATGACCTTTTGCCGATTGCAAACTACAAAACAAAATTAACATCCGAAAAAAGTTACTCGCGAAAAAAATTAATTGAATGACTGTGAAAATAAAACCTTGCGCCATCACTTGTTGCTTGACAGTTTGTGATTGCTTTAATTTGCGTTGTGGCAGATAATTTAAACTTAAAAGGCAAAATCATTGGTTAACCCGTTTTATAATGGCATTCGGGCGAGTTTGAGTTTCAAATTAAGTTGGCAGCGCTGTCTTATGACGACTGGATGATGTTGTATTAACTAATTATGTTTTCTGGCTTGCACGATTTGTAAACCTATGTGAAACCAGCCAACAATTGCAATTACGACAATTTTTGAATCGCAGATTGGTCACTTGCTGCTAGAACCATCAGCGATGGCTCATTTTAAAGATATGAGTGTAGATAATATGACATGCAGAATTAAATCAGTTGAATTTTAGGGCCAGTGCACATTGAATATTTTTTCGATTGATTTTGACTTGTTAATTATGAATTTACAATCGTGAATTTGTTATAGGCACCTTGTTGCTAGAACATTCAGCAATGGCTAATTTTGAACTAGACAGAACATGACATGCTAAAGTGATTGTGGACATTGTTTTTTAGTTTTTTAATCATAAGTTTGTTACAGTCCCTTTGCTGCTAGAATATTCAGCAATGGCTCATTTAATTGATATGACTGTAGAGAATATAACATACAAAATCAAAAGAGCAAAGTTAAATTTTAGCGCTGTCGCATGTATCAGGTGCTGCTTCCAATTTGCTAATAGTACAAGTAATGGCTCATTTTAAAGGTATGGGTGTAGAGTAGTGGTTCCCAACATGTGGTACGCATACCACTAGTGGTACATGAAGGTTTTTCAGGTGGTACGCCAGTAGCTTCCGTTTTTTTACAAAAAACAGGTGCGCCCTGAAATGACTTTCGATGCACTGGCATATTGTTGTTAATATTTTGACATGACTCCGATTTGCTCGAACATTGTGTTTGGGCTGATTTTAAAGCTGGTGTTTAGGAGAAAACTCTGCATTTTTTTAGGTTAACATGTCATATGTTAGATGAATATTTAATTTCAGTATTATGTCTTTTGTGGTTTTGGTGTAATTGCAATTGTTGGCTGCTTTCATTTAGGTGATTTGTAATGTGTACCTGTTATTTTTCTAAAATGAGCTATGCCCAAGTTGAAAGAGAATCCCTGTTCATTGAGCAACATTTTCAGGCTGCATTTCAGAAACTAAACAAAATACATTCCTAAAGTATTTGCTAAAGAACCATGATTATGATAAACCAAATCACCCAATTCGAGAATTACAAATTCTACTTTTGTGAGTACAAAATTCCCCCTGGTTGAGATTCTTGCTAGGTGGCAAAAAAGAATAGTGGTATTGATGCTTAAATTTGAGGCAGCTGTATAAGCTGTTGAGATTTTGCTTGTGTTAATTTGGATTTATTATTATTATTGTTTTTGTTTAGTCTTATAAGGTGTTAAACTTTTCTGTGTTTAACAGGTTTGTTTGGTCACATGATCCAACATGTAATCATCTAGATTGCAAGTGACATCCATCATAAGTCTTCTATGCAAGCCTATTATAAAAAAGATTGGATAATTTTGTTTCTGTGTTGGGAAATACCCTATCTCTAACGCATTATTGTGCCAAGATGGTGCTGAAAGGCTTTTGAAGCGATTTTTCTACCAACTTGCATCATTCAAAAGGTAAGACTCTTGGCTGAAATTAGCTGCTGCTTTAGTTGTTGGTCTCCGAATGGCACTACACAACCAAATTGTGTCAAATTTGCAATAGTACATGTATTGGTCTAGATTAGTGATGCACCGAAGCTGCATAAAAAGTTTTGGACCGAAACTGAATATTCGGTCGAATCAGGCTAAACCTAAAATCCCCTTTTCTTAGGATCTTTTTAACTGAATCTAGTGTTGTCAAGGCGAGTGAACTTAGTTTTGGCAAACCAAAATCACTTCACAATGCGGAAGCTTTATTTATTGTTCTAGTTTAATGCATAAATCACATGCATGAAAATGTTTAGTTTAGTTTTTATTGGTAAAAAAACAATTTTTTAACAAAAACAAAATTTTAACTAGTTTTGATGTTTCACGGCATTGTGTAAATGTTCATCATGTTAAGCTTCATCATTTTGGTTGTGTTATGCAGATCGTTTATTTTTAAAGAATTTTTTTTAGACAAACCATATATATTTGTAGATACTGAAGATTTCAGTTACGTTGAGTTCAGTGGAAAAGATGGAAGAACTTGTGCAACAAGCCACGGCACCGGAAGGATTGCCAAAGGTAAAACATAATATTCCTGCCAATGTGCACTTACCACAGTCTTGTAGTTTCAGCTATGTTAAGAATCAAACTCTACTGTACAGATAAGAGTGCATCTAAATTAGACAGAACATGTAATGTAGTATGGACAGTGCAATATCACTGATATCTGTATGTGGTATGAATTAAGTCTGTTGACCAAAATACAGTTTGTGTTAAATCTTGTGTTAAAAATGCATTAAGCAACATAGTCATTCTATAGTTTGTTTTTCAATCTTGACTGAAAGGCTTGCATTATAACTGTTGTCTGTGCTGATTTTGATGCACAATGCACTATACTGTCTATATTCATGTGACCACACTGTGTCTTGAAAGCTAACAATACTGTGTTAAAAGGACTGGATATTGTAAAACTTTTTGTTATGTAACTTATTTAGAAACAAAACTGTGCTTTTTATATCTGTGCTAATTCTCATTTTTTTTTCAAAAACAGCACTTTTGGGGTTCATAATATATGACAACATGCCATACAATGCACTGTAACGAAACTTTTGTGTCACCAAATATAGTTAAGTTAGTGAACCTTTCGGAATTTTGCCCAAGCAGACGGTAACCATAATATGAATGTCTTAGCTACTTGGAATATCCTGGTTTGATTGTCAGCTTAAACAAGTAAACCATAACTTTAGTTTTTTTAAATAAGTACATGTTTTATTGACTTACTTTTAATTTTCTAAACTTCCAGGTGACAAATAAAAAAATTTGGGGTGCAAAAAATACATTGTTTTTTATTACCCCATTCCGATAGAACCGTTTGGGGTAAAAACGAACAACAGGATATCTGAAAAAATATAGAAGCTCCCCAAGTGGAGTCTTTTTTGTTTAATCTGCAATAAAGTTTCTAAAGGATGTTAGACTTTTTATCATATAAATTTTACTACTGTTGTTTCAACCAGCATAACATTGCCTGAAAACAAAATCTGAGAATAGTTTATGGCTTATTGTTTAGGCACAGAATAAATACATCTTATGAAAAAGAAAGTATTACAAATTTGTTTTTGGGTTAGCTGTGAGGGTATTGTTTTTTTTTACCCCAACTTCGGCAAATTTTTTTTTTACCCTATTTGACTATATTTGGCCGAATCAGGCCAAACCTAAAATCCCCATTTCTTATTGATGTTTTTAAACTCGTTTTAGAGGTATGGGTGTAGAGAAGAAAACTTGTAAATGTTAAAGAGCTGCATTAATTATCAGGCCAGCGCACATCGAATATTGTTTGGGTGAATATGGCATATTGTTATTAATGTTTTGACATGTCTCCGACTTGCTCGAACATTGTGTTTGGGCTTATTTTAAAGCTTGTGTTTAGAAGAAAACTCCGTTTCTGGAGTATGCCTGGCGTTATGACGCTCATATCGATGCATATTAATTTTAAAATATGCATAATATTAACTGAAAAATTTTTTTTGACAAAGTTTATGCGCTGAAAAGCTTAAGAAGCAGAGAATGTTGTGTCAAAATTTTAGTATCATATCTTTTTTAGTTTAGAGCAATAGCGATTGTTGGCCAGTTTCACTCTGGTATGTTTTTAGGTTAATATGTCATGTTTTGAACATTGAATTTCAGTATTATATCTTTTGTGGTTTGGGTGTAATTGCAATTGTTGGCTGCTTTCATTTAGGTGATTTGTAATGTGTACCTGTTATTTTTCTAAAATGAGCTATGCCCAAGTTGAAAGAGAATCCCTGTTCATTAAGCAACATTTTTAGGCTGCATTTCAGAAACTAAACAAAATACATTCCTAAAGTATTTGCTAAAGAACCATGATTATGATAAACCGAATCACCCCAATTCGAGAATTACAAATTCTACTTTTGTGAGTACAAAATTCCCCCTGGTTGAGATTCTTGCTACTTGTCAAAAAAGAATAGTGGTATTGATGCTTAAATTTAAGGCAGCTGTATAAGTTGTTGAGATTTTGCTTGTGTTAATTATGGGTCCCCTTCCCTGAAGGGGACACATATTGTTTTTGTCCGTATTTTTTTTCTTTTATTCTTTTTTTCTTATTTTCTTTTTTTCCGTCTAACGCGGATTTGTTCCCACGTTTTGGTCAAGAAAGAATGGTTCAAACTTTTTCAAATTTACACACATTACAGATATTGGTCTAAAGATGGTCCATGTGAATTTTGACCCCGTTTGATCCCTCAGTTCACCCACAGCTCCCCAAAACGTGAAATTTTTAGCGCGGCTATTGTTCCCACGTTTTGGTCAAGAAAGAATGGTTCAAACTTTTTCAAATTTACACACATTATAGATATTGGTCTAAAGATGGTCCATGTGAATTTTGACCCCGTTTGATCCCTCGGTTCACCCACAGCCCCCCAAAACGTGAAATTTTTAAATCGGCTATACTTGCTAAAGCAGAAGCCCTATGGTGCAGAAATATTGGAACATTGTTTAAGCAGGCTATTCGTTTAGTATTTAAAATTTTGCCAGTTACCTTTACAACCCATAATATGTGTACCCTGTCAGTCCGATATAAGTCCCAAGGGAGGAATTCACTGGTTTACGATTAAGGCCGCAGAGCGGGAGTGCTCAGCTTGACGTCCGGACAGACGTGTTTTACGAGACAGTCGTTTGGGTGATTAGAAATCAGCTGTTTTTGTGTGCAGCAATGCTGTGTCGTTTTATTGAGTTACTACGCGCATTTTCAGTTTTGGCGAAGGTTTTACACCTAAGACGTAATTTAATCTCAATAAACGTACTTCGGTTTCGTTTATGTCGGGCAAAACGTCATTGATCAACATAAATATGAAAAATAAACTTAACTTTTTAGAACGCCACGATAAATGGTCTTTAAATTCTCGTTGTCAGCTTGGCCGTCGCATAACCACGGGTCACTAAAGGTCAACTTGTAGGCATTACAACACAGTTACGAATTTTTCGTCATAACGTATCTTCTTTATTTTTGACAAATCAATTCAAGAATCAGTACTTAAGTCATGTATAAATTAGACTAAACGGTATTGTTGAACACTGAGGACTGCATGCTGTTAAAAACAGTGTAAAAAGGTCATTAAACGGTCGCTTTTGCGAAATGAAGTTAAGTGAAAACCAGGTTGTTATGTATATATACCTTTGTAGCAAACGACTTTTTTATATAGTGTCTAATATAACAGTTAAGGCTTTCTAGGAAAATTTATGTTTAAATACTGAACTTGAACGACAATATCAAGGTCAAAGCAAGAGATTAAATTGAAAGTATTTTTCCCGTTCTTTTTCACCGTTTTTTTTTGTAATTATATGACAATAATGATGCAAAAAGAATATGGACAAAAAAATTTAAAGTTAAGTTAATGCTTTTATCTACAAAATCTAAAAATAACCGCAACATAGGTTTACCGTAAATCCGCATAAACGCGCGTGTGGGGACCCATTCGTTTTTGCTTGCAAAAACAATCATACATATAGATAAATTGTGTATAGTGTAGTAAGTTGGTAAATGTCGTATAGAATATATAAAATGGAAGTATATCAGAAAGCCACTTTTCTAGTTTGGGTTTATTATTATTCTTTTTGTTTAGTCTTATAAGGTGTTAAACTTTTCTGTGTTTAACAGGTTTGTTTGGTCACATGATCCAACATGTAATCATCTGGATTGCAAGTGACATCCATCATGAGTCTTCTATGCAGGCCTATTATAAAAAAGATTGGATTATTTTGTTTCTATGTTGGGAAATACCCTATCGGTAATGCACCATTGTGCCAAGATGGTGCTGACAGGCTTGTGAAGCGATTTTTCTATTAACATGCATCATTCAAAAGGTAAGACTCTCGGCAGAAATTAGCTGCTGCTTTAGTTGTTAGTCTCCGAGTGGCACTGCACAACCAAATTGTGTCAAATTTGCAATCGTACATGTATTAGTCAAATTAGTGATGTACTGAACTCGCCGAAAAAGGTTCGGACCAAAACTGGATATTAGGCCGAATCAGACCAGATCTAAAATCCCCATTTCTTATGGATGTTTTTAACTGGATCTAGTGTTGTTGATCCGAGTGAACTTAATTTCGACAAACCAAAATCACTTCACAATGCGGAAGCTTTACTAAACTTGTGATATTTTGCAGACAACATTGCTTGTATTTTAGAGATGCAACAAATAGCTAATCTATGATGTTTCATATTGGCTTAAATGAAAATTAAGGCTTCAATTCCATGCAATAAAAAAGTGTGTTTTTGTCCTAACTGAAACATTGAAAAACGAAAAATTCGGCCGAAATGTTTCTGCCTACCAAAACTTCGGTACATCACTAGTGTAGATCATTTACTGCCTGCTCAAAGCATTTTCAGTCCCCATTGGTTTTGCATAGGCAATGCCAAAATGTAAATCAACTCCTGTTAGTGTAGCAATGTTTTTAGGCTGTTGGTTTAATTTTTACCATGAACAAAAACATTCTGTGCTGTAATTTGTGTTAGTTGTGTATATAAGTTGATATATAAGTTCTTTAATTCAGATATTTCTTAGGCTAATAAAGTGCTTTTAGTCCAGTTACCAAAGCTGGAGACATCCAGGAGAAAGTTTTTTATGATTTTTTTACCATTTTACTTATTTTCTATTACATGTTAACAGCTGCTGTGTACAACGTTAGTTGATAGCTGTATACAAATGCATGTTAATAGCTGTATACAAATACATGTTAACTGCTGTATACACATGCATGTTAATAGCTGTATACAAATACATGTTAACATGTATTTATTTGTATCTGTATAATGCTGTGCTATATTAAAATTTGCTTATGTTGCCGCACCAATTACGTGTCCATTTTTGTTTTAACAACTTCCAGTTATGACTTTTGGGTTTGGGTGATTTTTTAAATGTTTCAGCATCAACTTGTTGAGATATATATTTCACAGGAACAACTCGTGATTTGATGAATGGTCGACATGTCGTACAACTTAATTACAAGTGCTACCAAGAAATGGCAGAAAAAGAAGTGAAAAATTTTTGCAACCAGACGCAGGAACGATGGCAGGAGATAAAAAACATTGCAGTTCACCACAGACTTGGGTTGGTTACGATATTTGGCATTCCGTATTATAGACCTTTACTGAAAATAATGATTCTATGGGTTATGTTATGCAATTATGGCATAAAAAGTGTAATTAAAACTCTTGCAGATGGTAGATATTTCATTAAAATCAATTGTCTCTAGGAAAAATTCAATTTAATTTTGCCAAATTACACTTGATGATTGTAGTTATTGTACTTAACAACAACTTGCTGAAGCTTAAGGAGCTTTTTTAGGGGAAATGTGTTAAAGTAAAAATCCTAGGTTTTAAAAGTTGTTTCATTTTAGAAGAAAGATTTAGTTTAAGATTTGATGTTTAGGACAGTCCCAGTTAAAGAGGCGTGTATTGTGATTGCGATTTCCTCACCTCATCGAGTTGATGCACTCGCAGCAACACAGTTTTGTATCGACACATTGAAAGCCACCGTTCCAATTTGGAAGAAGGAGGTGTATAACGATGGCACAACAGAATGGATGGAAAACAAAGAGTGCACCTGGAAGATTTCTAAACGAACTTCACTCTGTTGTCACCTCCAAGCAACATGTACATGAAGTTCATTGTAATTTTGTTTTTGTCAAATAGTGGTTTTTGCATTTCTGATTGCAATTTTTTGCCTAATGGTGCTTTTAATATTTTGATTAAGTTATACATGGTCAAATAGTTTACAACGTGAACAGGGTTGTGGCTAATAAGGTTCTATTTTGTTTTTGGCAATTTTTTTGCATTGCAAATTTGAAACTTGTTTACTTTTGTGATTTATTTGTTTCTTCTCCTTTAACAAACAGATTCATCAAACCCCCTCACTAATTTAAAGGTTTAATATTGCAACCAATAAAACTTACTGATGGAAGATGTTAATATTTTAACAGGTTCGGCGAGAGTATTTATTCGCAAGAGGTAAGTTCCCACCGAAAATGTATTGGATTGGTTTGCTTTTGTTGGTAATTTTAGTTATTCTGGCAAAAGGCAAAGTTGAAATCCTCTGGGCCGTTATGTAAATGTAATTGTTTTGTGCAAAACTAAAACTCTCCGTACAGGTTTTAGGGAAAGTGCAAATTTATGTTGGGATAAGCGCGTGGTCGCTTGGATTATAACATAGCAAAATACTTTAAATGCCAACGCTAAGCTACTTCTTCTATCATGCAGATGTTAAAATGAAAAAAAAAGTTCTGGGGCGGCGTCCGTCATAACTGCTGCTCCTAAAACCGTGTTTGCCATAACTATTGTCCCTGTGTTTATACTTGAGAATGCAGATTAAGATTAATTTAAACATAAAATAAAGGGAATCCATAAAATCACATGTTGTTTGCTAACAACATAATTTATTTTTTAACGTTGTGATTTGTCAAAGTTGTTTGTTTACGAGCGTTTTGGGAAATTTAGTCACGCTCCAATGACCATGGCATGAAAGTTTTGCGATTAACCGAACGCTCTTGTTTTCGAATGCGACAATTTGTGCGTTAATTGCACAGTTGGAGTTAAAATAGTACTTGGTGTTTTAATTGACCGCAGTTTGTTAAAAATCTTTGTTTGTAAAGTTTTCTAAATCTAATAAATGTGACGTAATAAATGTAGAGTCTTGCAAATATGATTTCAGTGTTTACTTATGACGTAATATTTTTCCAGAAGTTTCCATGTCGAATCATAGCTACTGAAGGCTATGTCCAATTCAAAATTGGGCCAATCAATAGATACGAATATATTTTTTACTTTGAATTGATTTCGCGATGACCTTTTGCCGATTGCAAACTACAAAAAAAATTAACATCCGAAAAAAGTTATTCGCGAAAAAAATTAATTGAATGACTGTGAAAATAAAACCTTGCGCCATCACTTGTTGCTTGACGGTTTGTGATTGCTTTAATTTGCGTTGTGGCAGATAATTTAAACTTAAAAGGCAAAATCATTGGTTAACCCGTTTTATAATGGCATTCGGGCGAGTTTGAGTTTCAAATTAAGTTGGCAGCGCTGTCTTATGACGACTGGATGATGTTGTATTAACTAATTATGTTTTCTGGCTTGCACGATTTGTAAACCTATGTGAAACCAGCCAACAATTGCAATTACGACAATTTTTGAATCGCAGATTGGTCACTTGCTGCTAGAACCATCAGCGATGGCTCATTTTAAAGATATGAGTGTAGATAATATGACATGCAGAATTAAATCAGTTGAATTTTGGCGCCAGTGCACATTGAATATTTTTTCGATTGATTTTGACTTGTTAATTATGAATTTACAATCGTGAATTTGTTATAGGCACCTTGTTGCTAGAACTATCAGCAATGGCTAATTTTAAACTATACAGAACATGACATGCTAATGTGATTGTGGACATTGTTTTTTAGTTTTTTAATCATAAGTTTGTTACAGTCCCTTTGCTGCTAGAATATTCAGCAATGGCTCATTTAATTGATATGACTGTAGAGAATATAACATACAAAATCAAAAGAGCAAAGTTAAATTTTAGCGCTGTCGCATGTATCAGGTGCTGCTTCCGATTTGCTAATAGTACAAGTAATGGCTCATTTTAAAGATATGGGTGTAGAGCAGTGGTTCCCAACATGTGGTACGCATACCACTAGTGGTACATGAAGGTTTTTCAGGTGGTACGCCAGTAGCTTCCGTTTTTTTACAAAAAACAGGTGCGCCCTGAAATGACTTGCGATACACTGGCATATTGTTGTTAATATTTTGACATGACTCCGATTTGCTCGAACATTGTGTTTGGGCTTATTTTAAAGCTGGTGTTTAGGAGAAAACTCTGCATTTTTTTAGGTTAACATGTCATATGTTAGATGAATATTTAATTTCAGTATTATGTCTTTTGTGGTTTTGGTGTAATTGCAATTGTTGGCTGCTTTCATTTAGGTGATTTGTAATGTGTACCTGTTATTTTTCTAAAATGAGCTATGCCCAAGTTGAAAGAGAATCCCTGTTCATTGAGCAACATTTTCAGGCTGCATTTCAGAAACTAAACAAAATACATTCCTAAAGTATTTGCTAAAGAACCATGATTATGATAAACCAAATCACCCAATTCGAGAATTACAAATTCTACTTTTGTGAGTACAAAATTCCCCCTGGTTGAGATTCTTGCTAGGTGGCAAAAAAGAATAGTGGTATTGATGCTTAAATTTAAGGCAGCTGTATAAGCTGTTGAGATTTTGCTTGTGTTAATTTGGGTTTATTATTATTATTGTTTTTGTTTAGTCTTGTAAGGTGTTAAACTTTTCTGTGTTTAACAGGTTTGTTTGGTCACATGATCCAACATGTAATCATCTAGATTGCAAGTGACATCCATCATAAGTCTTCTCTGCAAGCCTATTATAAAAAAGATTGGATTATTTTGCTTCTGTGTTGGGAAATACCCTATCTCTAACGCATTATTGTGCCAAGATGGTGCTGAAAGGCTTTTGAAGCGATTTTTCTACCAACTTGCATCATTCAAAAGGTAAGACTCTTGGCTGAAATTAGCTGCTGCTTTAGTTGTTGGTCTCCGAATGGCACTACACAACCAAATTGTGTCAAATTTGCAATAGTACATGTATTGGTCTAGATTAGTGATGCACTGAAGCTGCATAAAAAGTTTTGGACCGAAACTGAATATTCGGTCGAATCAGGCTAAACCTAAAATCCCCTTTTCTTAGGATGTTTTTAACTGAATCTAGTGTTGTCAAGGCGAGTGAACTTAGTTTTGGCAAACCAAAATCACTTCACAATGCGGAAGCTTTATTTATTGTTCTAGTTTAATGCATAAATCACATGCATGAAAATGTTTAGTTTAGTTTTTATTGGTAAAAAACAATTTTTTAACAAAAAAAAAATTTTAAAAACAAAATTTTAACTAGTTTTGATGTTTCACGGCATTGTGTAAATGTTCATCATGTTAAGCTTCATCATTTTGGTTGTGTTATGCAGATCGTTTATTTTTAAAGAAATTTTTTTAGACAAACCATATTTGTAGATACTGAAGATTTCAGTTACGTTGAGTTCAGTGGAAAAGATGGAAGAACTTGTGCAACAAGCCACGGCACCGGAAGGATTGCCAAAGGTAAAACATAATATTCCTGCCAATGTGCACTTACCACAGTCTTGTAGTTTCAGCTATGTTAAGAATCAAACTCTACTGTACAGATAAGAGTGCATCTAAATTAGACAGAACATGTAATGTAGTATGGACAGTGCAATATCACTGATATCTGTATGTGGTATGAATTAAGTCTGTTGACCAAAATACAGTTTGTGTTAAATCTTGTGTTAAAAATGCATTAAGCAACATAGTCATTCTATAGTTTGTTTTTCAATCTTGCCTAAAAGGCTTGCATTATAACTGTTGTCTGTGCTGATTTTGATGCACAATGCACTATACTGTCTATATTCATGTGACCGCACTGTGTCTTGAAAGCTAACAATACTGTGTTAAAAGGACTGGATATTGTAAAACTTTTTGTTATGTAACTTATTTAGAAACAAAACTGTGCTTTTTATATCTGTGCTAGTTCTCATTTTTTTTTCAAAAACAGCACTTTTGTGTTTCGTAATATGTAACAACATGCCATACAATGCACTGTAACGAAACTTTTGTGTCACCAAATATAGTTAAGTTAGTGAACCGTTCGGAATTTTGCCCAAGCAGATGGTAACCATAATATGAATGTCTTAGCTACTTGGAATATCCTGGTGTGATTGTCAGCTTAAACAAGTAAACCATAACTTTAGTTTTTTTAAATAAGTACATGTTTTATTGACTTACTTTTAATTTTCTAAACTTCCAGGTGACAAATAAAAAAATTTTGGGCAAAAAAAATTTGGGGTGCAAAAAATACATTGTTTTTTATTACCCCATTCCTGTAGTACCGTTTGGGGTAAAAACGAACAACAGGATATCTGAAAAAATATAGAAGCTCGCCAAGTGGAGTATTTTTTGTTTAATAGGTCATAGTTATGACACAACATAGAACAAAGGTCATTGACTCCTAACTTGTAATACAAAATCTGCAATAAAGTTTCTAAAGGTTGTTAGACTTTTTACCATATAAATTTTACTACTGTTGTTTCAACCAGCATAACATTGCCTGAAAACAAAATCTGAGAATGGTTTATGGCTTATTGTTTAGGCACAGAATAAATACATCTTATGAAAAAGAAAGTATTACAAATTTGTTTTTGGGTTAGCTGTGACGGTATTGTTTTTTTTACCCCAACTTCGGCAAATTTTTTTTACCCTATTTGACTATATTTGGCCAAATAAGGCCAAACCTAAAATCCCTATTTCTTATTGATGTTTTTAAACTCGTTTTAGAGGTATAGGTGTAGAGAAGAAAACTTGTAAATGTTAAAGAGCTGCATTAATTATCATGCCATCGTACGTCGAATATTGTTTAGGTGAATATGGCATATTGTTATTAATATTTTGACATGTCTCCGACTTGCTCGAACATTGTGTTTGGGCTTATTTTAAAGCTTGTGTTTAGAAGAAAACTCCGTTTCTGGAGTATGCCTGGCGTTATGACGTTCATATCGATGCATATTAATTTTGAAATATGCATAATATTAACTGAATTTTTTTTGCCAAAGTTTATGCGCTGAAAAGCTTAAGAAGCAGAGAATGTTGTATCAAAATTTTAGTATCGTATCTTTTTTAGTTTAGAGCAATAGCGATTGTTGGCCAGTTTCACTCTGGTATGTTTTTAGGTTAATATGTCAAGTTTCGAACATTGAATTTCAGTATTATATCTTTTGTGGTTTGGGTGTAATTGCAATTGTTGGCTGCTTTCATTTAGGTAATTTGTAATGTGTACCTGTTATTTTTCTAAAATGAGCTATGCCCAAGTTGAAAGAGAATCCCTGTTCATTAAGCAACATTTTTAGGCTGCATTTCAGAAACTAAACAAAATACATTCCTAAAGTATTTGCTAAAGCACCATGATTATGATAAACCGAATCACCCAATTCGAGAATTATAAATTCTACTTTTGTGAATACAAAATTCCCCCTGGTTGAGATTCTTGCTACTTGTCAAAAAAGAATAGTGGTTTTGATGCTTAAATTTAAGGCAGCTGTATAAGTTGTTGAGATTTTGCTTGTGTTAATTTGGGATTATTATTATTGTTTTTGTTTAGTCTTATAAGGTGTTAAACTTTTCTGTGTTTAACAGGTTTGTTTGGTCACATGATCCAACATGTCATCATCTAGATTGCAAGTGACATCCATGACAAGTCTTCTATGCAAGCCTAATATAAAAAAGATTGGATTATTTTGCTTCTATGTTGAGAAATACCCTATCGGTAATGCACCATTGTTGCAAGATGGTGCTGACAGGCTTGTGAAGCGATTTTTCTACCCACATGCATCATTTAAAAGGTAAGACTCTCGGCAGAAATTAGCTGCTGCTTTAGTTGTTGGTCTCCGAATGGCACTACACAACCAAATTGTGTCAAATTTGCAATAGTACATGTATTAGTCCAGATTAGTGATGTACTGAACTCGCCTAAAAAGGTTCGGACCAAAACTGGATATTCGGTCGAATCAGGCCAAACCTAAAATCCCCATTTCTTATGGATGTTTTTAACTGGATGTAGTGTTGTCAATCCGAGTAAACTTAATTTCGACAAACCAAAATCACTTCACAATGCGGAAGCTTTACTAAACTTGTGATATTTTGCAGACAACATTGCTTGTATTTTAGAGATACAACAAATAGCTAATCTATGATGTTTCATATTGGCGAAAATTAAAATTAAGGCTTCAATTCCATGCAATAAAAAAGTGTGTTTTTGTCTTAACTGAAACATTGGAAAACAAAAAATTCGGCCGAAATGTTTCTGCCTACCAAAACTTCGGTACATCACTAGTGTAGATCATTTACTGCCTGCTCAAAGCATTTTCAGTCCCCATTGGTTTTGCATAGGCAATGCCAAAATGTAAATCAACTCCTGTTAGTGTAGCAATGTTTTCAGGCTGTTGGTTTAATTTTTACCATGAACAAAAACATTCTGTGCTGTAATTTGTGTTAGTTGTGGGATGAACCAAATCATTCTAATCTGAGAATATGTAATTTCCACTCGAGTACAAAATTGCCATGCTTGATGCTTGTTACTTGTCAGAATGTGTGTCCAAATTTGCAGTAGCACATGCATTGTTGGAGATTAGTGGTTTACAGCCTTTTCCATATCATAACCCTTTTTTTACTACCAAATGTAATCTGCGACCACCTTTTAAAAATGTCCATATTTGTTTCACAATCACTAGAATAAAATCTTACTTTAGACCAGCGGTCACCAAACTTTTTCACTGACAGCCGGACACACTCAAGTTTTATTCTAATGTTATGCATTCAAATATGCTAGTTTGACATTTAAGTATAACGGTTTGTAAAATGTTAATTGTTAACATGCCATTGTAAAAGAAAATGCCTAAAAAAGTCTTACGCCAGGATGAAAATGACAATAGATAGTTACATTACAACAACTATCAGTCAACGAAGAGTATGTTGACCACATGTCAAATTCTCCCGTGACAGATGTGCTTTTCACCCTCGAAAAACTTGATGTACAAACTTGTGTGAATAAAGTTACACACCAAGCTTGCGGGGCAATTTCAGTTTTTATAAGTAGGGAGAAAGTTTTTTATTATTTTTTTACCATTTTACTTATTTTCTAATACATGTTAACAGCTGTATACAAATACATGTTAACTGCTGTATACAAATACATGTTAACTGCTGTGTACAACGTTAGTTGATGGCTGTATACAAATACATGTTAACATGTATTTATTTGTATCTGTATAATGCTGTGCAATATTAAAATTTGCTTATGTTGCCACACCAATTGCGTCTCCATTTTTGTTTTAACAACTTCCAGTTATGACTTTTGGGTTTGGGTGATTTTTTAAATGTTTCAGCATCAACTTATTGAGATATATATTTCACAGGAACAACTCGTGATTTGATGAATGGTCGACATGTCGTACAACTTGATTACGAGTGCTACCAAAAAATGGCAGAAAAAGAAGTGAAAAAATTTTGCAACCAGACGCAGGAACGATGGCAGGAGATAAAAAACATTGCAGTTCACCACAGACTTGGGTTGGTTACGATACTTGGCATTCCGTATTATAGACCTTTACTGAAAATAATGATTCCATGGGTTATGTTATGCAATTATGGCATAAAAAGTGTAATTAAAACTCTTGCAGATGGTAGATGTTTCATTAAAATCAATTGTCTCTAGGAAAAATTCAATTTAATTTTGCCAAATTACACTTGATGATTGTAGTTATTGTACTTAACAACAACTTGCTGAAGCTTAAGGAGCTTTTTTAGGGGAAATGTGTTAAAGTAAAAATCCTAGGTTTTAAAAGTTGTTTCATTTTAGAAGAAAGATTTAGTTTAAGATTTGATGTTTAGGACTGTCCCAGTTAAAGCGGCGTGTATTGTGATTGCGATTTCCTCACCTCATCGAGTTGATGCACTCGCAGCAACACAGTTTTGTATCGACACATTGAAAGCCACCGTTCCAATTTGGAAGAAGGAGGTGTATAACGATGGCACAACAGAATGGATGGAAAACAAAGAGTGCACCTGGAAGATTTCTAAACGAACTTCACTCTGTTGTCACCTCCAAGCAACATGTACATGAAGTTCATTGTAATTTTGTTTTTGTCAAATAGTGGTTTTTGCATTTCTGATTGCAATTTTTTGCCTAATGGTGCTTTTAATATTTTGATTAAGTTATATGTGGTCAAATAGTTTACAACGTGAACAGGGTTGTGGCTAATAAGGTTCTATTTTGTTTTTGGCAATTTTTTTGCATTGCAAATTTGAAACTTGTTTTCTTTTGTGATTTATTTGTTTCTTCTCCTTTAACAAACAGATTCATCAAACCCCCTCACTAATTTAAAGGTTTAATATTGCAACCAATAAAACTTACTGATGGAAGATGTTAATATTTTAACAGGTTCGGCGAGAGTATTTATTCGCAAGAGGTAAGTTCCCACCGAAAATGTATTGGATTGGTTTGCTTTTGTTGGTAATTTTAGTTATTCTGGCAAAAGGCAAAGTTGAAAACCTCTGGGCCGTTATGTAAATGTAATTGTTTTGTGCAAAACTAAAACTCTCCGTACAGGTTTTAGGGAAAGTGCAAATTTATGTTGGGATAAGCGCGTGGTCGCTTGGATTATAACATAGCAAAATACTGTAAATGCCAACGCTAAGCTACTTCTTCTATCATGCAGATGTTAAAATGAAAAAAAAGTTCTGGGGCGGCGTCCGTCATAACTACTGCTCCTAAAACCGTGTTTGCCATAACTATTGTCCCTGTGTTTATACTTGAGAATGCAGATTAAGATTAATTTAAACATAAAATAAAGGGAATCCATAAAATCACATGTTGTTTGCTAACAACATAATTTATTTTTTAACGTTGTGATTTGTCAAAGTTGTTTGTTTACGAGCGTTTTGGGAAATTTAGTCACGCTCCAATGACCATGACATGAAAGTTTTGCGATTAACCAAACGCTCTTGTTTTCGAATGCGACAATTTGTGCGTTAATTGCACAGTTGGAGTTAAAATAGCACTTGGTGTTTTAATTGACCGCAGTTTGTTAAAAATCTTTGTTTGTAAAGTTTTCTAAATCTAATAAATGTGACGTAATAAATGTAGAGTCTTGCAAATATGATTTCAGTGTTTACTTATGACGTAATATTTTTCCAGAAGTTTCCATGTCGAATCATAGCTACTGAAGGCTATGTCCAATTCAAAATTGGGCCAATCAATAGATACGAATATATTTTTTACTTTGAATTGATTTCGCGATGACCTTTTGCCGATTGCAAACTACAAAAAAAAATTAACATCCGAAAAAAGTTATTCGCGAAAAAAATTAATTGAATGACTGTGAAAATAAAACCTTGCGCCATCACTTGTTGCTTGACGGTTTGTGATTGCTTTAATTTGCGTTGTGGCAGATAATTTAAACTTAAAAGGCAAAATCATTGGTTAACCCGTTTTATAATGGCATTCGGGCGAGTTTGAGTTTCAAATTAAGTTGGCAGCGCTGTCTTATGACGACTGGATGATGTTGTATTAACTAATTATGTTTTCTGGCTTGCACGATTTGTAAACCTATGTGAAACCAGCCAACAATTGCAATTACGACAATTTTTGAATCGCAGATTGGTCACTTGCTGCTAGAACCATCAGCGATGGCTTATTTTAAAGATATGAGTGTAGATAATATGACATGCAGAATTAAATCAGTTGAATTTTGGGGCCAGTGCACATTGAATATTTTTTCGATTGATTTTGACTTGTTAATTATGAATTTACAATCGTGAATTTGTTATAGGCACCTTGTTGCTAGAACATTCAGCAATGGCTAATTTTAAACTATACAGAACATGACATGCTAAAGTGATTGTGGACATTGTTTTTTAGTTTTTTAATCATAAGTTTGTTACAGTCCCTTTGCTGCTAGAATATTCAGCAATGGCTCATTTAATTGATATGACTGTAGAGAATATAACATACAAAATCAAAAGAGCAAAGTTAAATTTTAGCGCTGTCGCATGTATCAGGTGCTGCTTCCGATTTGCTAATAGTACAAGTAATGGCTCATTTTAAAGGTATGGGTGTAGAGCAGTGGTTCCCAACATGTGGTACGCATACCACTAGTGGTACATGAAGGTTTTTCAGGTGGTACGCCAGTAGCTTCCGTTTTTTTACAAAAAACAGGTGCGCCCTGAAATGACTTTCGATGCACTGGCATATTGTTGTTAATATTTTGACATGACTCCGATTTGCTCGAACATTGTGTTTGGGCTGATTTTAAAGCTGGTGTTTAGGAGAAAACTCTGCATTTTTTTAGGTTAACATGTCATATGTTAGATGAATATTTAATTTCAGTATTATGTCTTTTGTGGTTTTGGTGTAATTGCAATTGTTGGCTGCTTTCATTTAGGTGATTTGTAATGTGTACCTGTTATTTTTCTAAAATGAGCTATGCACAAGTTGAAAGAGAATCCCTGTTCAATGAGCAACATTTTCAGGCTGCATTTCAGAAACTAAACAAAATACATTCCTAAAGTATTTGCTAAAGAACCATGATTATGATAAACCAAATCACCCAATTCGAGAATGAAAAATTCTACTTTTGTGAGTACAAAATTCCCCCTGGTTGAGATTCTTGCTAGGTGGCAAAAAAGAATAGTGGTATTGATGCTTAAATTTAAGGCAGCTGTATAAGCTGTTGAGATTTTGCTTGTGTTAATTTGGGTTTATTATTATTATTGTTTTTGTTTAGTCTTGTAAGGTGTTAAACTTTTCTGTGTTTAACAGGTTTGTTTGGTCACATGATCCAACATGTAATCATCTAGATTGCAAGTGACATCCATCATAAGTCTTCTATGCAAGCCTATTATAAAAAAGATTGGATTATTTTGCTTCTGTGTTGGGAAATACCCTATCTCTAACGCATTATTGTGCCAAGATGGTGCTGAAAGGCTTTTGAAGCGATTTTTCTACCAACTTGCATCATTCAAAAGGTAAGACTCTTGGCTGAAATTAGCTGCTGCTTTAGTTGTTGGTCTCCGAATGGCACTACACAACCAAATTGTGTCAAATTTGCAATAGTACATGTATTGGTCTAGATTAGTGATGCACTGAAGCTGCATAAAAAGTTTTGGACCGAAACTGAATATTCGGTCGAATCAGGCTAAACCTAAAATCCCCATTTCTTATGGATGTTTTTAACTGAATCTAGTGTTGTCAAGGCGAGTGAACTTAGTTTTGGCAAACCAAAATCACTTCACAATGCGGAAGCTTTATTTATTGTTCTAGTTTAATGCATAAATCACATGCATGAAAATGTTTAGTTTAGTTTTTATTGGTAAAAAACAATTTTTTAACAAAAACAAAATTTTAAAAACAAAATTTTAACTAGTTTTGATGTTTCACGGCATTGTGTAAATGTTCATCATGTTAAGCTTCATCATTTTGGTTGTGTTATGCAGATCGTTTATTTTTTAAGAAATTTTTTTAGACAAACCATATTTGTAGATACTGAAGATTTCAGTTACGTTGAGTTCAGTGGAAAAGATGGAAGAACTTGTGCAACAAGCCACGGCACCGGAAGGATTGCCAAAGGTAAAACATAATATTCCTGCCAATGTGCAGTTACCACAGTCTTGTAGTTTCAGCTATGTTAAGAATCAAACTCTTCTGTACAGATAAGAGTGCATCTAAATTAGACAGAACATGTAATGTAGTATGGACAGTGCAATATCACTGATATCTGTATGTGGTATGAATTAAGTTTGTTGACCAAAATACAGATTGTGTTAAATCTTGTGTTAAAAATGCATTAAGCAACATAGTCATTCTATAGTTTGTTTTTCAATCTTGCCTAAAAGGCTTGCATTATAACTGTTGTCTGTGCTGATTTTGATGCACAATGCACTATACTGTCTATATTCATGTGACCACACTGTGTCTTGAAAGCTAACAATACTGTGTTAAAAGGACTGGATATTGTAAAACTTTTTGTTATGTAACTTATTTAGAAACAAAACTGTGCTTTTTATATCTGTGCTAGTTCTCATTTTTTTTCAAAAACAGCACTTTTGGGGTTCGTAATATGTAACAACATGCCACACAATGCACTGTAACGAAACTTTTGTGTCACCAAATATAGTTAAGTTAGTGAACCTTTCGGAATTTTGCCCAAGCAGACGGTAACCATAATATGAATGTCTTAGCTACTTGGAATATCCTGGTTTGATTGTCAGCTTAAACAAGTAAACCATAACTTTAGTTTTTTTTAAATAAGTACATGTTTTATTGACTTACTTTTAATTTTCTATACTTCCAGGTGACAAATAAAAAATTTGGGGTGCAAAAAATACATTGTTTTTTATTACCCCATTCCTATAGAACCGTTTGGGGTAAAAACGAACAACAGGATATCTGAAAAAATATAGAAGCTCCCCAAGTGGAGTCTTTTTTGTTTAATCTGCAATAAAGTTTCTAAAGGATGTTAGACTTTTTATCATATAAATTTTACTACTGTTGTTTCAACCAGCATAACATTGCCTGAAAACAAAATCTGAGAATGGTTTATGGCTTATTGTTTAGGCACAGAATAAATACATCTTATGAAAAAGAAAGTATTACAAATTTGTTTTTGAATCACAGTACGCCAGGCCCATTGAAGGCGCCATACCGAATCAGCCGGTCACCAAGCAAATTTGTTTTTGGGTTAGCTGTGACTGTATGTTTTTTTTACCCCAACTTCGGCAATTTTTTTTTACCCTATTTGACTATATTTGGCCGAATCAGGCCAAACCTAAAATCCCTATTTCTTATTGATGTTTTCAAACTCGTTTTAGAGGTATGGGTGTAGGGAAGAAAACTTGTAAATGTTAAAGAGCTGCATTAATTATCAGGCCAGCGCACATCGAATATTGTTTGGGTGAATATGGCATATTGTTATTAATATTTCGACATGTCTCCGACTTGCTCGAACATTGTGTTTGGGCTTATTTTAAAGCTTGTGTTTAGAAGAAAACTCCGTTTCTGGAGTACGCCTGGCGTTATGACGCTCATATCGATGCATATTAATTTTAAAATATGCATAATATTAACTGAAAAATTTTTTTTGCCAAAGTTTATGCGCTGAAAAGCTTAAGAAGCAGAGAATGTTGTGTCAAAATTTTAGTATCATATATTTTTTAGTTTAGAGCAATTAGCGATTGTTTGTCCAGTTTCACTCTGGTATGTTTTTAGGTTAATATGTCATGTTTTGAACATTGAATTTCAGTATTATATCTTTTGTGGTTTGGGTGTAATTGCAATTGTTGGCTGCTTTCATTTAAGTGATTTGTAATGTGTACCTGTTATTTTTCTAAAATGAGCTATGCCCAAGTTGAAAGAGAATCCCTGTTCATTGAGCAACATTTTTAGGCTGCATTTCAGAAACTAAACAAAATACATTCCTAAAGTATTTGCTAAAGAACCATGATTATGATAAACCGAATCACCCCAATTCGAGAATTACAAATTCTACTTTTGTGAGTACAAAATTCCCCCTGGTTGAGATTCTTGCAAGAATAGTGGTATTGATGCTTAAATTTAAGGCAGCTGTATAAGTTGTTGAGATTTTGCTTGTGTTAGTTTGGGATTATTATTATTGTTTTTGTTTAGTCTTATAAGGTGTTAAACTTTTCTGTGTTTAACAGGTTTGTTTGGTCACATGATCCAACATGTCATCATCTAGATTGCAAGTGACATCCATCATGAGTCTTCTATGCAGGATTATTTTGCTTCTATGTTGGGAAATACCCTATCGGTAATGCACCATTGTTCCAAGATGGTGCTGACAGGCTTATGGTGCTGACAGGCTTTTTCTACCAACATGCATCATTCAAAAGGTAAGACTCTCGGCAGAAATTAGCTGCTGCTTTAGTTGTTGGTCTCCGAATGGCACTACACAACCAAATTGTGTCAAATTTGCAATCGTACATGTATTAGTCCAGATTAGTGATGTACTGAACTCGCCTAAAAAGGTTCGGACCAAAACTGGATATTAGGCCGAATCAGACCAAACCTAAAATCCCCATTTCTTATGGATGTTTTTAACTGGATCTAGTGTTGTTGATCCGAGTGAACTTAATTTCGACAAACCAAAAAACTAAATTTGTGATATTTTGCAGACAACATTGCTTGTATTTTAGAGATGCAACAAATAGCTAATCTATGATGTTTCATATTGGCTTAAATGAAAATTAAGGCTTCAATTCCATGCAATAAAAAAGTGTGTTTTTGTCCTAACTGAAACATTGGAAAACGAAAAATTCGGCCGAAATGTTTCTGCCTTCCAAAACTTCGGTACATCACTAGTGTAGATCATTTACTGCCTGCTCAAAGCATTTTCAGTCCCCATTGGTTTTGCATAGGCAATGCCAAAATGTAAATAAATTCCTGTTAGTTCAGCAATGTTTTTAGGCTGTTGGTTTAATTTTTACCATGAACAAAAACATTCTGTGCTGTAATTTGTGTTAGTTGTGTATATAAGTTGATATATAAGTTCTTTAATTCAGATATTTCTTAGGCTAATAAAGTGCTTTTAGTCCAGTTACCAAAGCTGGAGACATCCAGGAGAAAGTTTTTTATGATTTTTTTACCATTTTACTTATTTTCTATTACATGTTAACAGCTGCTGTGTACAACGTTAGTTGATAGCTGTATACAAATGCATGTTAATAGCTGTATACAAATACATGTTAACATGTATTTATTTGTGTCTGTATAATGCTGTGCTATATTAAAATTTGCTTATGTTGCCACACCAATTACGTCTCCATTTTTGTTTTAACAACTTCCAGTTATGACTTTTGGGTTTGGGTGATTTTTTAAATGTTTCAGCATCAACTTATTGAGATATATATTTCACAGGAACAACTCGTGATTTGATGAATGGTCGACATGTCGTACAACTTAATTACGAGTGCTACCAAGAAATGGCAGAAAAAGAAGTGAAAAATTTTGCAACCAGACGCAGGAACGATGGCAGGAGATAAAAAACATTGCAATTCACCACAGACTTGGGTTGGTTACGATATTTGGCATTCCGTATTATAGACCTTTACTGAAAATAATGATTCTATGGGTTATGTTATGCAATTATGGCATAAAAAGTGTAATTAAAACTCTTGCAGATGGTAGATGTTTCATTAAAATCAATTGTCTCTAGGAAAAATTCAATTTAATTTTGCCAAATTACACTTGATGATTGTAGTTATTGTACTTAACAACAACTTGCTGAAGCTTAAGGAGCTTTTAGAAGAAAGATTTAGTTTAAGATTTGATGTTTAGGACTGTCCCAGTTAAAGAGGCGTGTATTGTGATTGCGATTTCCTCACCTCATCGAGTTGATGCACTCGCAGCAACACAGTTTTGTATCGACACATTGAAAGCCACCGTTCCAATTTGGAAGAAGGAGGTGTATAACGATGGCACAACAGAATGGATGGAAAACAAAGAGTGCACCTGGAAGATTTCTAAACGAACTTGACTCTGTTGTCACCTCCAAGCAACATGTACATGAAGTTCATTGTAATTTTGTTTTTGTCAAATAGTGGTTTTTGCGTTTCTGATTGCAATTTTTTGCCTAATGGTGCTTTTAATATTTTGATTAAGTTATACGTGGTCAAATAGTTTACAACGTGAACAGGGTTGTGGCTAATAAGGTTCTATTTTGTTTTTGGCAATTTTTTTGCATTGCAAATTTGAAACTTGTTTACTTTTGTGATTTATTTGTTTCTTCTCCTTTAACAAACAGATTCATAAACCCCCTCACTAATTTAAAGGTTTAATATTGCAACCAATAAAACTTACTGATGGAAGATGTTATTATTTTAACAGGTTCGGCGAGAGTATTTATTCGCAAGAGGTAAGTTCCCACCGAAAATGTATTGGATTGATTTGCTTTTGTTGGTAATTTTAGTTATTCTGGCAAAAGGCAAAGTTGAAAACCTCTGGGTCGTTATGTAAATGTAATTGTTTTGTGCAAAACTAAAACTTTCCGTACAGGTTTTAGGGAAAGTGCAAATTTATGTTGGGATAAGCGCGTGGTCGCTTGGATTATAACATAGCAAAATACTTTAAATGCCAACGCTAAGCTACTTCTTCTATCATGCAGATGTTAAAATGAAAAAAAATTCTGGGGCGGCGTCCGTCATAACTACTGCTCCACCCGATTCGTCAACAAGTGCTCGATTAGAAGCGCTTGTGTTATGAAAAAATCCCCGTTTCTTATCGGGCGGTGTTATAATTTTAGAACATGTGTTATAACACAGCCCGATTTTATCGGCAATGGTAGTGAAGCATTAAATTTATTTTTTATTGAAAAATATTATATTTTCTGTGGAAATAATCGCAGGTGAAATGAGTTTTACATGAAATTGGCAGTTAAATGTGAACTGTTATGACAAAAGCAAACGCATTTTAAGCAGTGAAATAGCAGCAGTACCAGATTCTCCTCGATTGTAAACTGTAAAATACAAAATGGGCCAAGGTTGTTGTATCTAATAGGCATCCATGTTTTGATAACAAATGGAGTAGTGAAAAGTGACAGTTCAGGGTGGGGGAAGCATTTCTAGTGCTTCATGAAGCAAACTAAGGCCTAGCACACTATCAAATGAAGGAATTGGGACATTGGATTTGAAAAGCAATGATACATGGTAAGTGGTTGTCAATTGTCATGATATGCTTGTCATTCTCAACTGTTTCTATTATTTTAGCAGATGGTAATTTGTTATTTTTTTAGGCATGTTTAAAAATATGGTAGCTCATCTCTAGTGTGATCCTGGTTTTGTAAAACATTGGCTTTCATTTCTACTGGCCTAACTCAAGCATTTTTGTGTAAACTCCTACTTGTCAAATTAAATGTTGCCTACACTTTTTCTTTTATTTTTTGTTGCAGTTCAACATCTGGAAAACTGAATAGAAGCAGAAAATAGCAGCAGAATCATTCCAAAGGTAATTCAAGATTGCCTTGGACAACATGGAAGAAAGTAATTGATTGTGGAAGAATGGTGTGGGTGAAATGAGCTCACTGAAGTGTCAGCTAAATCATTGATGGATACAAAATGCTTCTTGCCTCACTTGCAGGGGAACATTTTATTTTAAGATATTCACCACACACTTCAGTTTTACATGAATCGAAATATGTGTTTTTTTTGCCGCTGTACTACCCGAAGGCAGGTTTATTTAACAATTCTTGTGCCCAATTTAAAGCAAACTTGTTATGTTAGATGTGTTCAATGATTTGTTGGTGTTATTTTAATCTCGTACCCAAATTAAGGCAAACTTGTTGTGTTGGTTAGATGTGTTTAAACATTTGTTGGTATTAACGCTGTCTTACCTACATGACATAATCATGGCGTCGTTAAAAAAGCATCTCTTGGGTAAATATTTATACATTTTCACTTTGATGTAGACTCTTTCAGTAAAAGTGATTCATCAGACAGGAATGAAAAACCTTTATTTTCAACCAGTAATCTCTATGATAGCTTGTTTGATACAACCTCATCTTTCACATGGTAGCTGGTTTAATTTTATTTCAGTAACTCGCAACACATTGCATTTTCAGCTGAATGTTGTTTCACCTTTTTTGTTTCTCAGTCTGTTCACTTGATGACCCCTTTTTAGTGTACTCATTGTAAATGCAGGTTTTTGCTTGATAAATCAATCTTCTAATTATTTATCCTCTTCACATTTATTTCTTCTTTCATATAACTGTGGCACCCAATATGAGTATGTTATTGTGTGGAAATTGGGTTCATTTTTTCATTAATAAAATGTTGCCCTTAACTGTGCATTTGTTATTTCATCATTTTAAGTACTAGTATTAACTGGTTTAAAATCACAAAGGCCTTGATGTAAACAAAAACGGTTTTCACAGGTCAGCTCTAAACTACATCTAGTAAACGCGTAAAAAATATCTTTAGAATCTAACCACCACATGATAAATGAGAGGCGTACATCATAAGCGAACGAAGGGCATGACCGCTTTAAAATGATTTTTCGCGCTGACGACCTTTGTAGCATATACAGGCTCCAGATCACAAACGGATTAAGATAAATGAAAACGGTTTTCAAAGGTCAACTCTAAACTACATCTAGTAAACGCATAAAAAATATCTTAAGAATCTAACCACCACATGATAAATGAGAGGCGTACATCATAAGCGAACGAAGGGCATGACCGCTTTAAAATGATTTTTCGCGCTGACGACCTTTGTAGCATATACAGGCTCCAGATCACAAACGGATTAAGATAAATGAAAACGGTTTTCACAGGTCAACTCTAAAATACATCTAGTAAACGCATAAAAAATATCATAAGAATCTAACCACCACATCATAAATGAGAGGCGTATATCATAAGTAAACGAAGGACATGACCGCTTTAAAATGATTTTTTGCGCTAACGACGCTTGTAGAATATACAGGCTCCAGATCACAAACGGTTTAAGATAAATGAAAATGTTTTTCACAGGTCAACTCTAAAATACATCTAGTAAACACATACCAAATATCTTTAGAATCTAATCACTACATCATAAATGAGAGGCGTACAAGCGAACGAAGGGGATGACCGCTTCAAAATAATTTTATGCGCTGTCGACCCAGTAGCATGTACAGGCTCCAGAACACAAACGACATAAAGTATTGAAAACGTTTTTCACAGGTTAACTTTAAACTAGACCTACGTCGAGTGAACGCATGCAAAATATCAATCAATCATTATCATTACCCTAAAATCAATAGGCGCTCATCATCACTATACTTTGAGATTGTATTCTACACGCTACAAGAAATTTACATGCTATAGGCCTACATGAAATCGACAGCACTAGCGGTCGTGCCCTGCGCTCGCTTATGATGTACGCCTCTTGTTTTTGATGTTCTTCTTAGAAGATAAAGATATTTGGTATGTGTTT